>NC_045550.1:64027366-64152839 GCF_009769535.1 Thamnophis elegans
CCTTTTCATACCTCTGTTGCAATGCCAACATGTAAGCACTTAGAGGCCGGGGTTTGCATTGCAGTGGTGTGGCAGATGTTTCAATATTCCCCTGCAGACAAATGTGGATTGCCTATAGTGTGATTATATCATGTTATAAAACACACAGCCTTCCTGGCTGAGTGCATTCCAGGTCTATTGGGTAATCAGTTCTAGGATTCTAAGACAGCGCGGAAGAAAAAATATGTATTTATTAGATGTGTATCTTAGCAGAACTCACACATCTCCCAGTTTCTAGTCCGGCATCTGAACCGATATACTATACTGGCTACTAAATTAAAAGAAGAAGGGGGAAAATACTATTTTCTCATCGGGTTCTTGATATATTCAGACCGTAGGGTAAGATGCAAATCTTTTGATAGAAAAGCATTGATTTGGTTCACACCACACACTTCAAGGACAAGCAAAGGCCATGGAGACATAACGCCATGGCAGACTAAGCTATCTGAGAGTTAACAGGGTTAGACTTTTTCTGATTTAGGGTGGCAAGCACATCCAGCTCAAGTACGGCTCGTTATATTTTGCAAATCAGAAAACAGGCTAATTTAGCAAGCTGAATAACTAGGTTGAACGCAGCTAAATCCTCCTTTAATAGAATAGAATAGCAGAGCAGAGAATAGAATAGAATAGAATAGCAGAGAATAGCAGAGAATAGAATAACAGAGTTGGAAGGGACCTTGGAGGTCTTCTAGCCCAACCCTCTGCTTAGGCAGGAAACCCTATACCATTTCAGACAAATGGTTATCCAATATAGAGTATGTAATACCTGGGTTCCAGTTTAATGTTAACAAGATGACTTTTAACTCAGCCATAACACACAGGACCTCTTACAAAACACACAGACACACATGAAGGCAATATATTCATATTTGCAAACAGAAAACAAGCTGCAATTTGCTTTGCGTAGGATTAACCCACTTAATTTGAATAGCTGTCTGCTTTAAGCCTGTCCCTGCTACTTGCTGGCAAAAATTCATCAGCCGACATTTCTCTTAATTCGTTGTTCGAGAGCCCAGGCTTTGTGCAAGCTGGCTAGCTTAATGTTAGCTTGTACAATGATTCCTTTGAAAGCTTCTTTGAATGCGGCACATGTGCATTTATGTTATTAGGCCGCATTGTGAGTGATGCCTGCGCACTGGATACCGTTTCTGCCTTGATGTAAACTGCCTTTTAAAAGGTTTCTTGTCCTCCTGGAATACTGCATCCAGTTTTGGTTACAAATAAGATATTGAGACCTTAGAGCAGGGGCCTCCAAACTTGGCAACTTTAAGACTTGTGGACTTCAATTCCCAGAATTCCCCAGCTGGCTGGCTGTGGAATTCTGGGAGTTGAAGTCTACCGTGGCACGACAAAACCGCGCCCGTCAAAATAGCGGTGATAAAATTGTGTCGCTAAAGCCGCGATGTCATCACCGTGCGTCATCACCGCTGCGACAACAGCGCGGCAACAGAAGGGCGCTTTAAAACGGCGCCGCGGCAGAAAGCCGATTTCAATTAAGGTAAGGGTTAGGATTAGGTTTAGGGGTTTGTTTTAGGGTTATGTTTAGGGTTATGTTTAGGGTTATGTTTAGGGTTAGGTTTAGGGTTAGGGTTAGGGTTAGGGTTAGGGTTAGGGTTAGGTTAGGGTTAGGTTCAGGGTTAGGTTCAGGGTTAGGTTTAGGGTTAGGTTTAGGGTTAGGTTTAGGGTTAGGTTTAGGGTTAGGTTTAGGGTACTGAGTGCTTGGAAATGCGCAGATTTGCCCTCCGCGATTATGTCATCGCGGTAGGATCGCGTTTTTCCTTAGCGCTTCGAACGGCGCGAATTAGTCTTCGCGCTTATGTCTCCGCGGATAAGGGCTTCGCGGATTTGTGGTGGAACCGAAGTCTACAGGTCTTAAAACTGCCAAGTTTGGAGCCCTTTGCTCTAGAGAAAAGTGCAGAGAAGAGCAACTAAGATGATTAAAGGCCTGGAGAATAAAACATATGAACAACGGTTGCCGGAACTGGGCATGGCTAGTCTAGAGAAAAGAAGGATTAGAGGGTGACATGGTAGCAGTGTTCCAATATTTGAGGGGCTGCCACAAAGAAGGGGGGGGTTCAACTTATTTTGCAAAGCACCAGAGGGCAGGACAAGAAGCAATGGATGGAAAGTAATCAAGGAGAGAAGCAACCGGGAATTAAGGAGAAACTTCCTGACAGTGAGGACAATTAGCCAGTGGAACAGAAGTTGCCTCCAGAAGTTATGGGTGCATCATCACTGCAGGTTTTGAAGAAGAGATTGGACAGCCACTTGTCCAAACTTAGCCAACCAGATTTGGCATTTTTGTCTGCCTATCAAGTCCTTCCCAAGGACCGGGATAGGCAGATGTGGATGGATTAGAAGACCTCCAAGGTCCCTTCCAGCTCTATTCCGATTGATCTCCTAACAAAGGTCCTTTACATCCTTTTGTGTTGTTTGTTTTCCGGTTGGGAAGTCGTTAATGTGATAAGAAAACCGTTTGCCTTTTTTTTTTAATAGAAGATTTGCAAAGTTGTGCCAACATCCAGCAGTAATTTTTTTTTTAAAAAAGGAATAAATGATCCTGGTGGTGTCAGCATTAAGATGGACTGATAGCTGGGAGCGGAGAGAAAGGGATGGTACTAAGGCTCGAGAGAGAAAGAGCGCGGGGGAACAAACCAGGTTGAAGATTTGCAGTTCTAGCATGGCTGCAAGGCCACTTGTCCCCTGCAGGGGGAGCTGGCACACAGCAGCTCATCAATTGCACTGCACACACACACACACACAAGAAAAGGAGATTTTCTACACAAGTCTGGAAACTGCAGTTGCAGAGACCCCGGTGAGAGGTCGTGGCCTTTTATGGGCCTGGAATAGCTTTGCCCTGACAGGTCCAATTCTCCCGGGGATGCCGGCCAAGAGCACGGAAAGGGCACATGTCTTGCACGCTTAACTTTCCTTCTGCTCTTCCCCCTCCACCCTCATCCTTCCATCTCTTCCAACAATGCGGATTTGCAGGTTGTTATCTGCCTACCGCCTGCCTCTTTTGAAGCAACTCTTGTGGTTGCTGTCTCCACAGGCAGCTGTGTTGAGACTTTTTGTGACGTTCGTGGTCACGGGTAAGGATGAGCCTCGGAGGCGAGGAGCCCGTTCATTAGAAAGGCCAGGGTGCTTGTGAGTCTCCCCATCCCAGTCACAACAACGAGATGCCCTTTGTTAATCCCGCTCTCCTGCCAAAAGGCCACCGAGATGCCATCGGGATATCCTAGGGCTGTCAACTAGATGGGGAAGTTAATGAAAAAGAAATTGTAGAAAAAAGACATGGGCAGACAGTATAGTAGCTGACACAGAGCGGACTTGTCAATCAATCAATCAATATCCCAAAGGTGCTTTTTCAAAAGGCAACTGGGCTTAATTTTTCGATAGATATAGATAGATAGATAGATAGATAGATAGATAGATAGATAGATAGATAGATAGATGAGAGATAGATAGATAGATAGATAGATAGATGATAGATAGATAGATAGATAGATAGATAGATAGATAGATAGATAGATGAGAGATAGATAGATAGATAGATACATACATACATACATACATACATACATACATACATAGAGATGATAGATAGATAGATTAGATAGATTAGATAGATAGATAGATAGATAGATAGATAGATAGATAGATAGATAGATAGATAGATAGATAGATATAAAATTTACAAATAAGTATATCGAACACAGTGTGACTGTCCTGGCGTTTCATCCACCATAGAAACCAAAATGCAAGACAAATAACATATATACTACTTATACAGTGCTAGTTTATACAATTATTTTTGACCAACATATTCATTTATAATTTCTCATTTCAGGTCTACTTAGCCTAATTTTTTCGTGTCCTGATTCCCACCTCGTGTTTCCAGCCATTGACAAAATCTGTTCCATGTGTCATAGTATTCTGTCCTGCCTTTGTTTTTTTTAATTCTAACGTTAGTCTATTCATTTCTGCGCAAGTTAATATCTTCGTTATTATCTCCTTTTCTGAAGGGGTGTTTTCACTATTCCATTGCTGTGCATACGCCATTCTCGCTGAAGTATTAGGTATATTGACCCTTTGCTATAGTCTTCTGTAATAAATAACTAATAGAAATAATTCTGGCTTGAATTCTATACGTTATCCAGCCATTTTTTCCTAGCATCATCTGAGTTTCTGACCAAAATCTCCTTGTTTTTTACAGGTCCACCACATGTGGTAGTGAGGGGCCAGGACGGCTTCTCATCCTAGAAGTTTCTTCAGTTCAGAACTGAAGAAGCTTCTTGGAGGAGAAGTGAAAGGTCTTTAAAGAAAAAAAACGCAAAGCCCAGTTGCTTCTTGAAAAAGCACCTTTGGGGCATCCATGACCTGGATGACTGAGAATCTCCATAGACAATCCATCAATAGTATATACGGAATTGTATAAATAGGGTTGTGATATCACCTTGAGAGTTTATGTATTGATATTTTGAAGAATCACTCTCCTTTCTTGATTCCCTTGAGATAGGCTGGTAATTCTGATAGGATTATTGAACAAATTTTGATCAGGACAAGGGTCTCCCTCGGAGAGGTTGGGTTGAAAAAAATGTCAAGATGGCTCATCATGAGATTGAAACCTTGGCCCTCTTAAAATATAGGATTTTTCCCGGATTGAATAATAATCAGAAGGGATCTGTACTCAGAGAAGGGGAAAAAAGATTAGCATTTCTTGGAGTATTTTTCCACACTAGGAAAGTGTTTGCGAAAGTGAATGATGTTATTTGTAACAAGGGAGAGTATGTTAATATACTCCAGCCTCAACATGTGGCTGAAAGCTAATAGAATGGAGTAGAGTAGAGTAGAGTAGAGTAGAGTAGAGTAGAGTAGAGTAGAGTAGAGTAGAGTAGAGTAGTGTAGTGTAGTGTAGTGTAGTGTAGTGTAGTGTAGAAGAGAACAGAAGAGAACAGAAGAGTTGGAAGGGATCTTGGAGGTCTTCTAGCCCAACCCTCTGCTTAGGCAGGAAACCCTATACCATTTCAGACAAATGGTTATCCAATCTGTATAATAATTTAAGTTCCAGTTTAGCAAGATGAGTTTTAACTCTGCCATAACACACAGGATTTCTTACAAAACACACAGACACACATACAAGCAATATATTCATATTTGCAAACAGAAAACGAGCTGCAATTTGCTTTGCGTAAGATTAACCCATTTAAGGATTCCATAGACCAGAAATAAGGATTTGGGGGTTTGGGGGCAAAGCATGGGGAAGAATCTCCCCTCCGTCTGGTCTTGCTGTGTTGTCATTCCATGCATCTGACTTTTGTGTTGGCAAAACACTGTCAGCAAGAAAAGCACAACGTTAGGTTCGCTGCCACAGGCAGTTTTTTGTGTGGGACAAAAGGCATCACTCCACCGTCCATTGTGTTGTTGATCGGAATGCCGTTTGGATTCATTGTCCCCATAGAATGTGGGGCTGCTTGCCGCAGCTGTAAATAGCCTTTGGATGGGGCTGGGAGCCCAAACCCGGAAGCCAGGAAGTTTCTCTTACTATCTAGAGCTCTGCCGGTGTTATTGTGACCTTGTATTCCCATAAACTCATGTAACTGTGATTGAAAATGTCACTCACTGGGGCAGTGATGGCTAACCTTTGTGTCATTGTGTGCCAAAAGTGTGCACACACCCCAGTGGTGGGATTCAGCCAATTCGCACCACTTCGGGAGAACCGGTTGTTAACTTTCCGAGCAGTTTGGTGAACTGGTTGTTGGAAGAAATCATTAAGGCAGAGAACCGGTTGTTAAATTATTTGAATCCCATCACTGCCACACCCATAATGCAATGCGCGCCTGACACACACATCCCCACGCTCCCTCAATGCATGTGTGCGCAACACAACCACCCCACACCCTCTTTTGGCCTACTAGGCTTCCCTACAGCCTCCTGGGAGCAAAAATAGCCCATGGGGGGGGCACGCCACTCCCCCGCACCATCTTGCATGTGCCAGTAGTGGGTTTTGGCTCCCATTGCAACCGGTACGCTGCAACGGGAGCCGGGCATACACCACGGCGCTGCACACGCATGCGCGCCCACCACCTGTGACACTCCAGCTGCTCGGCGGACTGTCACACGGACGCGGTACACTGCGCACGCATGCACAAATCGCCCGTTTCCTTCAAATACAGGTAAGGAATGAGGGAGGAACTGCCAGAGCACCGTTCCGGTATGGTGGCTGCTGCTTCCGGCAGGAACCGGTACACACGTAATGGGGTGTACCACCTGCAACCCACCACTGGCATGTGCGCACATCTGCATGCATGTGCATCTCCCGCATGCACCCTCCCCCCCCATGCATGCGCGCCAGTCAAACGAAATCCAGGTGACCAGCGGGAGGCACATGCGCATGCGCGGGGAATAAGACACCCCTAACACCACGGGGTGTGTCTGTGTGTGTGTTCCAGTATAACTCTGGAATGCCTTGGCCACTGAAATGAAAAGGAATGAATGGTATTTATAGTGTCAAATCACAGTACTTTTGACAGTGATAGCGTGCATTTTGGATTCAAGTTCTGTTAAGATACAGCCTGTTGTGCCTTAAATTGGCTTCTACTGCCAGCACAGTGGAGTTGCCATGGTAGCGGCTTCACAGTACTCCACAAGAAGGTTCCCTCTGGTAAGGGGGATTGGTTCTTAGAAAAAACAAGGGGGTTCCCTCTGGTAAGGAGGTTTGGTTCCGGGCAACACCGGATTATCAGCTAGTTCTTAATAATTTAAGAATCAGGGAAGCCTTGGCTGAGTCCTTCTTCCTCACGTGTTTACTACTTGTTGGGATCAATTGCTAAGGGCCAGTCTAGACTGCTGTGAAAAATGTCAGCTGGGTGACTGTACCATCTCAGGTTTTTTTGCTATGGCTAATTAAAAAACTCAACTTACACCAGGATGATCAGCAAATACCTCCCCACCAAACCACATTTGCAGCTGGTTGTTGACAAGGCCTCGGTGCGCAGAGCAAGCTTAGCCATCATATGGGTTCATTTCACCAGGGTGTAGCTTGTGAGCTTGCCGGTTGCCGTTGGACTGTGTACCTTGGCGTTGTTGATGTGGTTGAACAAAACTGGTTGAGCGACGGTGATTGATGGGAGCCTTTTTCTAGCACACTTCCTCTGGAAAGGCTGAGGAAGCATCCTTTTTTTTTCTGCATGTGTGAAAGGAAGGGATATCTGTCTTTGAAATCAGTTTACTAACGGATGCTACAATTCTTGTTCAGCCGGAGGCTCTCCCAGACAAGATATTCCTGATTGCCAGTTCTCCTTTGGGTAGGATGATGAGTGGTTGGGTGATCTAGTTTCAGGTGTTGATACCTTTTTGGTGCAAACGGATGGATTCCCACAACAAGTTTGACCTGGTTTCTTAATTATGCCATTATCTGGATTTGCATAATGCAGTATATTGAACCATAGACGAAAAACTGAGTGCGTGGGAGCCAAATCTTTAACTGAAACTTGTGGGTTTCTTATTTTCTACCAGTACATAAATGTTCCAGATAAGTTAGTCTATGCATTTGAATGGCATTTGAATAAGAAATGCAAAATACATCTAAATACGAGCTAGTAGTGTGCAGCGGCAGCCAAAAAAGCCAATGCCATCCTAAATTGCATAAACAGAGGGATACAATCAAGATCAAGTGAGGTACTAATACAGCACTATAAAGCCCTAGTAAGAACACACCTGGAATACTACATCCAGTTTTGGTCACCACACTATAAAAAATGTGTTGAGACTCTAGAAAAAGTGCAGAGAGTGCCAAGATGATTAGGAGACTGGAGACTAAAACATACGATGAACAGTTGCAGGAACTGGGCCTGGCTAGTCTAGTGAAGAGAAGGACCAGGGGAGACATGATAGCAGTCTTATAATATTTGAGGGGCTGCCACAGAGAGGAGGGGGGTCAAGCTATTTTCCAAAGCACCTGAAGGCCAGACAAGGAATAATGGATGGAAACTGACCAAGGAGAGATTCAACCTAGAAATAAGGAGGAACTTTCTGACAGTGCGAACAATCAACCAATGGAACAGAAGTTGCCTTTGGAAGTTGTGGGAGCTTTATCACTTGAGACTTTCAAGAAGAGATTGAACTGCCATTTGTCAGAAATGGTGTAGGGCCGCCATGGTGACCCTATGGCAAGCATGCCACAGGTGGCACGCAGAACCATTTGTCCGGGCATGCGTGTGCTGGCCAGCTGACTTCGACCTTATTTTGAAGCCATTTTTCGCCCTCCGGAGCCTTCAGGGGCCTTCTTCCCTGAAGGCTCCGGAGGACAAAAAACGGCCCTACGAAACTTCCGGTTTGCCCATAGGGCCGGTTTTTCGTGCTTCTGAAGCCTCCAAAAGGCCTCCGGCAGAGGGGAGGCTGTTTTCGCCCTCCCAAGGCTCCTATAAAGCCTCTGGAGCCTGGAAAGGGCGAAAAAAGCATGCCAAAATGGGGAGGAGCGTTGGTCGTGCGCATAGCATTATGGGTGTGGCATTCCTGTGCTCCCCCCGCTTTTGGCACACGAGCCAAAAAAGGTTCACCATCACTGGTGTAGGGGCTCCTGCTTGAGTTGGAGTTGGACTAGATGACCTATAAGGTCCCTTCCAACTCTGTTAATCTTTTATCTTTTGCAATTTTTGTGACTTCTCTCCTGGACCCTCTTAGGAAGCAAAATCCCCCGTTACTAGGTTCGTGAAAAGTGATTAACCAAATTAGTATAACTCTTGGTTGGTTTTTGTGGCTCAGTGTGTTGGAAAACCCTAATATATCAGATTAGTTTATGGCTCTGCATATTGTGCAGAAAATGGATTGGTTCACTAATCAAAATAAATACTTTCCATAAAGTCCGTTCTTTTTATGTATCCGTAAAAGATATGCACTTCGAAACAAATTAGACGTTACATCCTTCATGTCCTCCAAGAGTGTTTCACTACTTTATAAAGAAACAATGTGAACTAAAGTTTTGGTAAATATGAGCTGCTTGAGGGCTGAGCTGAAATCCATCAGTTTTTGAGAAGTGTTTCTCAACCGTGGTAACTTTTAAGATGCCTGGACTTCAACTCCCAGAATCCCCCAGCCATTCCAGTGCTGTGCTGGCTGGGGTTTCTGGGAGTTGAAGCCCAAAGATCTTAAAGCTTCCATGGCTGAGAAATACACTGGTTTAGAGACCGATGCTTTTTGCAAAATCTTTTCCTTTCTGTAAAAAAAGAGTTAGGTTTTTGCGCCCAGGTTGATGATTGGAAAAAAGAATAAATCCTTTTGTTTGTGCGTGTATAATATGAAAACAGAATGAGACACAAATCACAGACCTTAAACCTTAAAAATAAAAATAAAATGCATAGGTGCAGTATATGTGATACCTTACTCAATAGTAGTAACTGTGAGAGGGATCTTGGGGTCCTAATGGACAACCATTTAAATATGAGCCAGCTGTGTGCAGCAGCTGCAGAAAAAGCCAACACAGTCCTAGGCTACATAAACAGAGGGATAGAATCAAGATCACGTGAAGTGTTAATACTATTTTACAATGCCTTGGTAAGGCCACACTTGGAATACGGCATCCAGTTTTGGTCGCCACGATGTAGAAAAGATGTGGAGACTCTAGAAAGAGTGCAGAGAAGAGCAACAAAGATGAATAGGGCGCTGGAGGCTAAAATATAAAGAACAGTTGCTGGAACTGGGTATGTCTAGTTTAATGAAAAGAAGGACTAGGGGAGACATGATAGCAGTGTTCTGATATCTCAGGGGCTGCCACAAAAAAGAGGGAGTCAAACTATTCTCCAAGGCACCTGAGGGTAGAACAAGAAGAAATGGGTGGAAACTAATCAAGGAGAGAAGCAATTTATAACTAAGGAGAAATTTCCCGACAGTGAGAACAATTAACCAGTGGAACAACTTGCCTCCAGAAGTTGTGAATGCTCCAACACTGGAAGTTTGTAAGAAGTTGTTGGAGAACCATTTGTCTGAAGTGGTGTAGGGTTCCCTGCCTAAGCAGGGGTTGGACTAGAAGACCTCCAAGGTCCCTTCCAACTCTGTTATTCTATTCTATTCTGTTCTGAATTGCATAATCCAATTTGCTTTGCTTTGTTGCAAAATCGGTTAAATCCGTAACCCTGGTTGGTTTGAGTCTTACTTTGCAAAAGTGATGTTACTTATCTGGTTATGAACGATGTCAGAGTGGCTGCAGAAAAGGACATTAGGCAGAGTCCACCCAGGCAAAACATTTGGGAACCTTTTTTTTTTTTTTTTAATGAAACCGTTTCTCCTCCGACACTCTCAATTGGTTACATAAATATTTGTTTGCCTTGTTTTAAGAAACTGCAGTGGCTCTCGGCTTGTCTCTAAGTGGTAAAGCTTATCCTGCCAATTTTGTGGTGGCGCTGTGTAAAAAACAAACTTCTTACATAAACATTACATGAGCTGAAACCTAAAACATGACATAAACCATTCAGTAAGGGCTGTGTTTTTTTTTCCCCCCTTTAAAGCATAATTGCTCTGAAGGAAGGGCAGGGAGATTTCTTTTCCCCCTCTCTAAACTTTCAAGAGTTAAAAAGAAAATCAGAGCTGGAAATTGGGCATTCAGGTGGGAGAAATGGCCTTAAAGAGGAGTGATAAAAGAGAAATGAAATGATAAATTTGGTTAACTTTGGGCGCAACGATGATACTGTTTATGCGTTAAGAAGAAATTAAATTTAAGATGGAGGACATGGAAATGAAATAACATGGCTGAAATTGGAATTGGAAATATGATGTAAAAAATGAACTATGTATACAAGAAGATGTTAAAGGGGCAACACTTTTGTTTATAAAAGAATTTAAAATTTGCAACAAATTTTTTAAAAAAACTTTGTTCCAAAAAAAATAAATGAGAGAAGTGATATTCTGAAGGTCCTTGGAAAACTGGAGACCCAAACTATTTTTTAAAAAATGGGAACATTACAGATGTGTATTAAGTGTTTTTTGCCCCATTGTGTGACTTTCCTTGCCACAGTTCTTAAGTGAATCGCTGTAGTCGTTAAGTGAATCGCTGCAGTTGTTAAGTTAGTAACACGGTTGTTACCTTGTCAGAAGGTCGCAAAAGGCGATCGCGTGACTCCAGCATACTGCAATGGTCATAAATGTGAGTCAGTTGCCAAGAGTCCGAATTTTGATCCTCTGACCGCAGGGATGCTACAACGGTCGTAACTTGTGAAAACTGGTCATAAGTCACGTACTTCAGGACCTCCCCATCACAGTCACGTGACTACATTTTGGGTTCTCAGAATGTGATCTGCATTTTCTGCCGTTTGCAGCAACCTGCAATCAAATTGCTGTGATTTTTGACATTTTTGTCAAAAAAAAAACAAAACACCAGCATTTACCTCTTGAGTATCGGCAGAAATGTCTCATAAGGAACAGTGGTCTCGCTCAACGACCATGGTGTGCCCTTAAAACCAGGGATTCACTTAACGACCATGGTGATTTGATGCACAAACCCTGCAAAAACAGTCATAAATTTGAGTCAGTCGTGTGATTATTTGCTTTTCAACCATCACGTCTGATGACCGTAATGGGCAGGTTGCATTGCGGTTGTAAGTTGAGGAGATCACAATGCAATAGCAAAGTTGGAAGGGACCTTGGAGGTCTTCTAGTCCAACCCCCTGCCTAGGCAGGAAACCCTATACCGTTTCAGACAAATGGCTATCCAACATCTTCTTAAAGACTTCCAGTGTTGGGGCATTCACAACTTCTGGAGGCAAACTTCTGGAGGCAGGGAGTTACCAATGCTGCTTGTTTTTTTTTACAAAGGCTTGCCCCTATCTAGAAATTGATCAGGCTAACCGAGATGCAAAAGATTAAAATAAATAAAATAAAAGTGCATGGGTTTCCAGCATCTTTACCGCTTCTCCTGACAAATGAAAAAGTCCTCTAAGCAATTTAAAAGTGAGAACTTAAGCTTATACACCTTTTTGCCGTTCAGTGCAGAAATGGTTTAATATTAACTTCCCTGTCTGGCTTAGAACTTCAAGGTTTCCTGGTAATCACCCATCCAAGGATTAACCAGGCCTGACCCTGCTTAGCTTCCAAGGCCTACAAAGTCAGCTAGACTTAGCTACCTGCTGGGGATTTAAAATCCCCTTTCGGGGCCAGCTCAGCTGCTGCTGTGTTCATTGCATGCATTCATGCAGAATTTCCAAGTAAGGGTGGACCGTCATAATTTATCACTGCCTCCTTCCACCTCCTGAGTTTTGGATCATTTGGTTATTGACTGAATGAGTAAATATATTTATATCGATGAGTTAGACAGACACATCTTTTTCACGAGCTGGCTATGCAGGGCCCTCCCTGATCTTAGCGGGTAGAGTTATATGTGGAGCAATGATGTGTAATATCCAGATGTGTAGCCCAAATGACAGTTTTCTGGCAGGTATTGGGTATTGCTCCGGGGGGGGGGGAATAATAACAAAAATAGCATTCACTTCTGGAACCAGTTCTAAACAGCACTGTAGATTTGGGGAACCTCTTCTATAGAAGAGGTTAGAACTGGCAGGAACCCACCCCTGGTGTGAACCCAACAACTTGTGGTTTGTTCACACATCTTGATGTAACTTTTTGACTGCCACCAGCCTGCAAATATAAGAATGCAATTTTCAGAAGAATGGAGGGGATGCTGGGAACGATGGGGGTTGAGATCCCAAAATACTTAGAGTAGGGAAGATGAATGAATTTATCCTTCCGTTCTCTCAAGCTAAAGACTGCGAAACGCAACTGAAATTCACTAAATATAGATTACGTGGTCCGCCAGGGCAAGTCTGAACAGCATTCAGACAGCCAAGGATCCCCACCACCACCAAAAAAAGCTTCCCTAAACTGGAAAATGTACATTAATTGTATAAGTGAAAAGCACTTCACTCTATGTGTTATTTAAAAATAATTCCAAAATAAGAGAATCCATAGACTGCGCCTGTCA
The DNA here is from genome assembly GCF_009769535.1 of Thamnophis elegans. Taxonomy (NCBI): domain Eukaryota; kingdom Metazoa; phylum Chordata; class Lepidosauria; order Squamata; family Natricidae; genus Thamnophis; species Thamnophis elegans. The sequence goes on from NC_045550.1 coordinate 64,040,376, forward strand.
CCAAGTGTAGGAGAGCAAAAATTCTCCATGGCTGTCCTTCTGTTCTTCAGAGCGGCATCTGAAAAGCCTGGAAAAGTCCTTCTCGCCTGGCGTCTCCGTGATTTCATCTCGTTTGGAGGTCGATGTTGCTCGGAAGATTTTGGCCCCTGAAGTTGCTTGGATTGGCTTTGTTCACGCTGGAATGGGAGTATGTTGAGCCAAGCTCAAGGAACAGCAGGCCTATAAACCAGAAGAAAGCATTATTAAAAATGCCTGGCGGGTGGGGAACCTCCAAAATAGCTCCTTGGAGTTCTGTCCTGCCAGCCAGGGCTGCTCCCTATCAGGAGCTGAACCCTGGCCAGAGATGTGTCTCTCTCTGATACTCGGATCCACGTTTTATATAGATTGACTCACTGCTTTGTATCCTGCCCTTCCATTATTTTTACAACTAACCCAGAGAGGCGAATATCCTCCTCCTCTTTTCCACACAATTACCCTGCTAGGTGGATTGGTTGAGAGAGAGAAAGAGAAAGAGAGCGTGACTGGCCCAAAGTCACCAAATCGATTTGCGTAGTGTGATTTGAGCATGGAAAGGGCCAGTGATGTGCGATGTGCAATTAGTGGCTACTCCACCTGGTGTGGACAATGTTGGATTTTGGGATGCATCCTTGTGCTTTCTTACGATACCTCCCTCTTTATTCTGCAACCTTCTTCATAGAGAATGGTTCCTTCTTTATAGCTGTGGTGGGAATCAGGTAAGGTGAAGATAAATTTTAGATAAAGTTTTGGTCACCACGATGTAGAAAAGATGTGGAGACTCTAGAAAGAGTGCAGAGAAGAGCAACAAAGAGGATTAGGGGACTGGAGGCTGAAACATATGAAGAACGTTGCAGGAACTGGGTAGGTCTAGTTTAATGAAAAGGGAGGGGTTTTTTTTTGGGGGGGGAAGAGATCAATATTTGTTTCCTTCCCTCCGAAACATGTTCTATTCTGCAGGCAGAAACCTTTCCTGTCGTCATTCCAGGGAAGGAAAAGATTTTTAGCAGCCTTCACTTCAGAGGAGTGATAAAAAGCAAAGTAAAAACCCACAATATTTTGCGGCTTAGTAGGGATATTCCGTCTTGTTCGAAAGATGAAAGAGGCATCCCAGGATTGTGTGAAACTAAGGCTGTGTCTCCTTGTTATCTATGTATGTTGTGCTCTAACGGGGGAATTCAGACCCTGAGCTCTGAAGGTGGAAGGCCTTAACCTTGACCATGGGAAGGTCAGACTGGACACATCAGCTTTGATCTGGAGTACAAGTAGTCCTCAACTTAGAACTGTTCATTTAGTGTACGTTCAAAGTTACAACGGCACTGAAAAGAGTGACTTACGGCCATTTTTCACACTTATGACCATTGCAGCATCCCCATGGTCACGTGATTTACATTTGGAGGCTTGACAACTGACTCACATTTATGACGGTTGCAGTGTCCCGGGATCAAGTGATCCCCTTTTACGACCTTCCGACAAGGAAAGTCAAGGGGTGGAACCAGGTTCACTTAACAACCGTGTTGCTAATTTGACAACTGCAGTTATTCGCTTAACGAACGCGGCAAGGAAAGTCTCAAAATGGGACAAAACTCTCTTTAACACATTTCTCACTTAGCAACATAGATTCTAGGCTGTTTTGGTCGTAGGTCGAGGACTACCTATAGGGAAATAACTACTAGGGTAGTGCAATGGGTAAGATGTGAAACAAGGAATAGGGAGATCCAAATTATACAGGTAGCCCTCGACTTAACAACAGTTCATTTAGTGACTATTTGAAGTTACAAGGGCACTGAAAAGTGTGACTTATGACCGTTTTTCACACTGATGACCCTTGCAGCATCCCCAGTCACATGATCAAAATTCAGATGTTGGGCAACTGACTCGTATTTATGACGGTTACGGGTCACGTGATTCTCCCCCCCCCCCAATTGTCACCTTCCGACAAGCAAAGTCAAGAGGGAAGCCACATCCACTTAGTATCCGCGTAACTAACTTAACAACTGCAGCAAACTGACTTAACCACGGTAAATGGGGCAAAACTCACTTAACAACTGTCCCGCTTAGCGACAGAAACTTTGGACTTGGTTGTAAGTCTACCTGTAGACACCCCCAGGTGACTGCTTAATCCACCATCTCAGGAATGTTCTTTGTGGGGACTCGCAGAAGGGGAAATGTTCTGGGCTGCTCCCCAAAAGGACTTATAAATCAAATCAGTACCTTTGGCCCACTGGGCTGCTGTAGAGACCTTAGAAGAAATGCTGCAATCCCGACTTTGAAAAGGCTTTTTGACTGCACTTTTGTGACGAATGAAAGTCGTTGTTTGCAAAGACGGTTCTTCGGGAATTCTGTTTCATCACATATATAAAGTCCTCTCCCCAATTAATACTAAGAATTGCCTAAAAGACGGAGTTCCTTCACGTGTGCTGGAACTCATCCCTTGTTTTCGATGGTGCTTTGTTTTTGGAGTGCCTGATTTTTTTTCTGGAAAATCCTGTTTCTGCAAAAGCTTGCAGAGTCTTCCCAGTGTGGAAATCCAGAGGATAAGCAGCTCCAATTTACACCTCCGAAGAACTTTATGGACTCCTAGCTTCCTCTCTCTTGTATAAGGACAGGAACTCCTCAGAGATAAAGTCCATTTCACTGAAGCAACTTAATGTGGGATAGAACAACTTAATGTGTGCTTCAGGGGTGGCTTGCTGCCGGCGCTACTGCCGGTTTGCAACCCGCGCGCACGCTGTTCAATGTAAAGTGAACAATTTACAGTGAACAGTGCAACACAGAAGAGGCAACAGACTGAAGTAAAATTGAACAGCTTTATTGCAACAGAACGCTAACAAGGAAGGAACAGAACACTTCAGCACCTCCATTCTATCTGGCTATAATATAGGTGGTCCTTAACTTACGCCCACAATTGTGCCCAAAATTTATGTTGTTAAGTGAGAAGTTTGCTAAAAGAGTTTTGCCCCATTTCACAACTTTTCTTGCCACGTGGAATCACGGAAGTTGTTAAATGAGTGACAGGTGAACCTGGCTTCCCCTTTGACTTTTGCTTCTCAGAAGCTCGCAAAAGGGGATTGTATGCAGGGACACTGCAGCCGTCATAAATATGAACCAGTTGTGGCGCATCCACATCTAAATCGCGGGATCATAGGGATGCTGCAACGGTCATAAGTGTGAAAAATGGTCATAAGTCACTTTTTCAGTACCATTGTAGCTTTGAACGGTCACTAAATGAACTGTTTTAAGGCCACGCTTGGAATACGGCATTCAGTTTTGGTCGCCACAATGTAGAAAAGATGCAGGGACTCTAGAAAGAGTGCAGAGAAGAGCAACAAAGATTATATGGGGACTGGAGGATAAAACATATGAAGAACAGTTGCAGGAACTGGGTATGTCTAGTTTAATAGAAAGAAGGACTAGGGGAGACATGATAGCAGTCTTCCAATATCTCAGGGGTTGCCACAAAGAAGAGGGAGTCAAACTATTCTCCAAGGCACCTGGGGGTAGGACAAGAAGCAATGGGTGGAAACTAATCAAGGAGAGAAGCAACTTAGAACTGAGGAGAAATTTCCTGACAGTGAGGACAATTAACCAGTAGAACAACTTGCCTCCAGAAGTTGTGAATGCCCCAACACTGGAAGTCTTTAAGAAGATGTTGGATAGTTATTTGTCTGAAATGGTATAGGGTTTCCTGCCTAGGCAGGGGGTTGGACTAGAAGACCTCCAAGGTCCCTTCCAACTCTGCTATTGTATTGTTGTATATATATATCCCAATCTCTCAATTTCTCTCTCACAATCTCAATTTCTCAATCACTCAATATCACTGATTTATCACTGATGGATAAAGCTTTGCTAGCATGATGACAATGAAAAATCTAACCCTAACCCTAACCCTAACCATTTGCCTGAAGTGGTGTAGAGTTTCCTGCCTAAGCAGGGGGTTGGACTAGAAGACCTCCAAGATCCCTTCCAACTCTGTTGTTCTATTCTAAGTCGAGGCCTACTTATAGAGGTAGCACCCAAGCTTACCTTTCCGAATTAGCTCTCTTTAAACCAAAAAAAGAGTTTAGCTGCTTTTCCTTGGTTTAAAGGAACCTGCTTTTCCTAATTCCTAACTTTTGGGGAAATTCTGTCTCTTTTTGGAGTCCCATCTCCCGCTCAATGACCTCAGTTGGCCGTCTCATGGGATATCCACTTAATTTCCTCAGCAAAATAACAAATGCTTTGGCACTGCTGTCTTCCAAGAGTTTTTTTTTTTCTTCTAAAAAAATATTTATTCTCCAATGGAATCCATATTTTCTGCCGGCCTTCCCTTCAAGAGCTAACCAGATCTGACCCTAATTAGCTTTTCACACACAGAGGCCCGAAGTGGTGCCACCTCGCTGAGCAAATTATTCCGTGCAGAAAGAGGATCAAGCTAGTTGCATTTCAATGCAGTCTTGTTCGGGGTCATTGCCTTTTTCTTGTTTTTTAGGAGGGTGTCCTTCAGGCACAACTCTCCAAGGCCATGTTTGGCCTCGGGCCTGTACGTTTTTGTGTGTCTTAGGCCTGCTGCAATGGGATTAGGACGCTCCGGTCTTCTTGAGTGGGATTTTAAAAAAAATATTTTTTGAATGCCAGAGGGCAAAATAGAGCAGTGTGTCTCAACCTTGTCAACTTGAAGATGTCCGGACTTCAACTCCCAGAATTCCCCAGCCAGCGAATGCTGGCTGGGGAATTCTGGGAGTTGAAGTCCAGACATCTTCAAGTTGACAAGGTTGAGAAACACTGAAATAGAGCACCACGTCTGTTATCGGTTGACCCCCACCCCGAAGTCTCTCTTTAAACCAGGTTTTCCCAACCTTGGTGACTTTTTAAGACGTGTGGACTTCAACTCCCAGAATTCCACAGCCAACATGGCTGGCTGTGGAATCCTGGGAGTTGAAGTCCGTGCGTCAGTTTGGAAAACCTGCTTTAACCTGCTTTTTTTTTTTTTAACTTTGGCGTCTCTTTTGTGGCTTCTGCAACAGGACTCCCCTCAATCCAACCTAGAACTGAGGAGAAATTTCCTGACGGTGAGAACAACTAATCCGTAAAACGACTCGCCTCCAGAAGTTGTGGGTGCTAGAATAGAATAGAATAACAAGAGTTGGAAGGGACCTTCGAGGTCTTCTAGTCCAACCCCCTGCTTAGGCAGGAAACCCTACACCACTTCAGGCAAATGGTTCTCCAACATCCTCTTAAAACCTTCCATTGTTGGAGCATTCACAACTTCTAGTGCCAAGTTGTTCCACTGATTCATTGTTCTCACTGTCAGGAAATTTCTCCTTAGTTCTAAGTTGCTTCTCTCCTTGATTAGTTTCCACCCATTGCTTCTTGTTCTACCCTCAGTTGCTTTGGAGAACAGCTTGATCCCCTCCTCTCTGTGGCAGCCCCTCAAATATTGGAAGACTGCTATCATGTCTCCCCTAGTCCTTCTTTTCATTAAACTAGACATACCCAGTTCCTGCAACCGTTCTTCCTATGTTTTGGCCAAAACCTTCAGTGCTGGGTGCTTCAACACTGGAGGTTTGCAAGAAGAGATTGGACGGCCATTAGTCTAAAAAAAAAAAAAAAGTATAGGGGTTAGACTAGAAGACCTCCAAGGTCCCTTCCAATTCTTGTTACTTTGTTATCCTTCTCCCATCCGTGTCACATGCCATACCTCTCGGGCCCTATTCTCCACTCTTTCTCGGCTGGCAGACTCTAGCAAGCTGCCAAGCAGTTAATCCTGATCTCAGCAGCTTCCCATCTGGGTGATTTAGTGTGTTCCCAAAGAGTCCTGGTCCACCCTTCCTCCCTTCACCCCAATCTGGGGTTGGAACGGAGTCTCTTTGGGGAATGTTGACAAGGAGGTTTGGCAACTCATCATCAAACTGTCGGAATGTTGGCCAGACGGTCAAATTCTTCTCCTCTCCCCTTATTCAAAACACATCCGAGGGAAGAGTGCCAAAAATTAAAAAAAAAAAAAAAAAGTGGAGAGGCAGAAGCACAGCCTGATCTTCCTTGCCGGATAAACCGGCTGCACCACCCTAGTCGTGGGAACGGGGCCGTGTCCGACCAGAGTACACACCCACACACCCCAAGTGTGGGAGGAGGAGAGGAGAGGGAAGTAGGGGGACTTTTATGGATGTTTTGGCTAAGCAGGGAAGAACATTGAGAAGGGGCCAGGAGGGCGATACAGGTAACCCTGGATTTGCAACCGTTAGTGACCGTTCAGAGTTTACAATGGCACTGAGAAAAGGGGGTTTTGACCATTTTTCACACCTGTGACCGTTGCAGCAAGTCCTTTTGATTTATTTACTGGCTGATAACCCGACGTTGTCTGGGCATTTATTTATAGGGGGGGGAAATGTCCGGACCAAACGTAATTTCTAATGTTGGATTTTCCCCCTTACCAGAGGTAGTCCCTTTGTGGGGTACTGTGAAGCCGTTACCATGGCAACTCCACTGCACTCTACGCTAGAATCCATTTTACGGCAGTACAGTAGAAGCCTTTTGAAGGCACAACAGGCTGTATCTTAACAGAACACACACATACTAAGGGGTATTGGAGTGTCTTACCCCCACAGTATTTGTTTCCAGAGAGAAAGTCATCTTTGTACCAAGTTTGGTTGAAATTGCTCAAGGCTTTCCAGAGTTCTGCTGGAACACACACACACATACAGCCATAGATAGATAGATAGAGAGATAGATAGATAGATAGATAGATAGATAGATAGATAGATAGATAGATAGGTAGGTAGGTAGGTAGGTAGGTAGGTAGGTAGGTAGATAGATGATAGATAGATAGATAGATAGATAGATAGATAGATAGATAGATAGATGATAGATAGATAGATAGATAGATAGATAGATAGATAGATAGATAGATAGATAGATAGATATAAATATAGATTTATTTATTTGACCGCTGTGGACATCCCACATAACTCTTTTTTTTTTTTTTTGCTTTCTTTGTTTCCTGGCAGAATTGAATGAAGTAGAGCTAGTCCTCAATTTACAACAGTTCATTTAGTGACCGTTTGACATTCCAATGTCACTGAAAAATGTGACTTACGACCGTTTTTCACAGCTACAATCTTTGCAGCGTCCCCTTTAACAGTGGTTCTCAACCTGTGGGTTGCGACCCCTTTGGGGGGGTGTCGAACAACCCTTTCACAGGGGTCGCCGAAGACCATCAGAAAATTGCAAAATTACAGTTATGAAGCAGCATTGAAAATAATTTTATGGTTGGGGGTCACCACTACATGAGGAACTGTATTAAAGGGTCGCGGCATGGGGAAGGTTGAGAACCACTGCCCTATGATCATGGGATAAAAATTCAGACGCTTGGCAACTGGCTTGTATTTATGACAGTTCAGTGTCCCGGGGTCACGTGTTCCCCTTTTGTGACCTTCTGACAAGCAAAGACAATGAGAAAGCGACATTCACTCAACAACTTCACAACTGCAGGGACTCACTTAACAACTGTGGCAAGAACAGTCGTAAATTGGTGGCAAGACTCACTTCTGCTTGCTTAGCGATGGAAGTTGTGGACTCCGTTGTGGTCGTAAGTCGAGGACTACCTATCCCCTCCAAATCGAGTGGATTGTAACGTTCCCGTCCTCCTCCGCCACCATTTTAGACCATCCATAGTGTTTTGGTTCTAGGAATACTGATTGTGGTTTCTTTCTTTCCCCTTTCCAGAAACGTTGATGGACACCAAGTGGGTGACGTCCGAATTGGCGTGGACAGCTCATCCGGAAACCGGGGTAAGATGTGCTATTCTCTGAGAAGGGAGATTGGAAAAGGATGCTGAACTTCACCTAAATGGGAAAATGACTTGTCTTTCCTTTCTGCTCTCCTTTTTCTCTTTCTTGCATTTTCTTCATCTGTCTGGCTTCACCTCCTGCTTCGAAGCCTCTTTCCAGCCCAGCATGACACTGAGGAAAATCTACCTGGGAGGCTTGCCATCTTGGAACCAATAACAATTGTGTAAATCTATCATCGGTAGGGACGCGGTGGCTCAGCGTCTAAGACGCTGAGCTTGTCGATCAGAAAGGTCGGCAGTTGGGCGGTTCGAATCCCTAGCGCCGCATAACGGAGTGAGCTCCCATGACTTGTCCCAGCTTCTGCCAACCTAGCAGTCCAAAAGCACGTTAAAAATGCAAGTAGAAAAATAGGGACCACTTTAGGTGGGAAGGGAACAGTGCTCCGTGCACCTTCAGTGTTTAGTCATGCCGGCCACATGACCACGGAGACATCTTCGGACAGCGCTGGCTCTTTGGCTTTGAAATGGAAATGAGCACCCCGCCCCCTAGAGTCGGGAACGACTAACACGTACAGTATGCGTGAGGGGAACCTTTACCTTTAATCGCTAAAAAACTGCATTTTGGGTGGGCAAGCCAACCTCAGAAACAGCTTATGTGCAATCATTTCTGCAATTTGGAAGGTTTTTATTTATTTAAAGGCCATTTCACGTGGGGCATATTGGCTGCCTTATGCATATGGAAATGAGACTCTGTGACTGCATTCATCCAACGTAATTACCTTGGCTTTTAATGAAGAACAGAGAGGCACAGGATTAATGTTAGTGTTGAGAACTAGTTTGGTGTAGTGGTTAAAGTCATTGGGCTAGAGACCAAGAATCCTTTAGTTTTAGCCCTGCCTTAGGCCCAGAAGCTGGCTGGGTGACTTTAAGGCCAGTTCCTCTCTCTCGGCCCAACCTGCCATGCAGGAATGTTATTGTCAATTATGAAAATAGGAATGTCAGCTTTACCAAGTAGACTTTTGACATGAAACGCAACCGGATAAGCTCATTCTACTTTATTGTAAAGCTTTTGTTTGAAATGGCATATAAGGGCTTCCTGCTTAAGCAGCAGGTTGGACTAGAAGACCTCTAAAGTCCCTTCCAACTCTGTATATTCTTTTACATTAGCAGAATCTTCCAAATCTGAAAGCAACAATTCTTCCACTGCCTCTGAGCTTGGTTGTTTTCTTGCTGATGTTTCATTAGCCAAATGAAGTAACTTTTATCAGTGTTGATCTCCTACGTACTGTGCTGTGATCAAGGAACAGGACATCTTAGTATCTAAATGACAGGGATGGTGAATGGAATGGGATAGGGATAGGGGTAGGAATAGAGTAGAGTACAGTAGAATAGAAGAGAAGAGAAGAATTGGAAGGGACCTTGGAGGTCTTCTAGTCCAGCCCCCTCCTCAGGCAAGAAACCCTACACCATTTCAGACAAATCGTTGTCCAATCACTTCTTAAAAACTTCCACTGTTGGAGAATCCTTTTTTGGGGGAGCGGGATGTCCGCAATTCCACATTCCAAATACCATCCCAAAATTCTCCCAACACTGGAGGGTTTTAAAAAATTAAAAAAAAAGATTGGACCGCCATTTGTCTGGAATGATATCAGGTTTCCCTGCTTCAGCCGGGGGTTGGATTAGAAGACCTCCAAAGTCCCTTCCAACTCTGTTATTCTTAGTTGTTCTTCTGTTATTCTTAATTTATTCTGTTACAAATTACGTGAAAACCTAATTTAGGATACAAGCCCCAGCCCAAGCATCTATCACCCGTGTGTTAGAACATTTACATGTTAATGTGTTCGGAAGCAGCCTCTTGATCCTTGGTTGCTGAGAAGCGAACATTGCCCCGTGGGCACTAAGCATTCTCTAAGCATTCTCAGTCCCGTTTGTTTATTAATATTATTGGATCGTGTTATTCATTAACACCTTTATTGACTTCCCAACCCTCAAGAAAAGATTTTGCATTAAGAAGCATTAGCTTCTGGAACGGATATTTCTCCCCACGCCTGTTCGTTCCGCACCTTTGCTTGCAAACAGTTTTTCAGATTTTCCTTCGAGTAGGTGGCCACACTTCAAAATGCAAGGGGCTGCACATTTTTTTTCCATCGCATCTCATTCCCAAACAAGGAAGTCAGGAGATCAGTTCGGTGGTTCGAATCTCTAGCGCCGCATAATGGATCTCCCGCTACTTGTCCCAGCTTCTGCCACACTAGCAGTTCGAAAGCCTGTAAAAATGCAAGTAGAAAAATAGGAACCACCTTTGGTGAGAAGGTAATAGCACTCTGCGTGCCTTCGGCATTTAGTCATGCCATCCACATGACCCCGGAGACATCTTCGGACAGAGCTGGCTCTTCGGCTTTGAAAAGGAGATGAGCACTGTGCCATAGAGTTGGGAATGACTAGCACATGTGTGAGGGAAACCTTTACCTTTACTATCTATCTATATTATATATTTATATTTGTGTCTGTGTGTTTGTGTGTGTGTTCCAGCATAACTCTGGAACGCCTCAAGTAATTTCAACCAAGCTTGGTACACAGATAACTTATTCTCTGCAAACAAATACTGTGGGGGTAAGACACCTCTAAAAAACCCCAGAGGGGCGTTCTGTTAAGATATAGGCTGTTGTGCCTTAAAATGGCTTCTACTGTACTATTGTAAAATAGCTTCTATTGTACAGAGCAGTGGAGTAATGGCTTCACAGTACTCCACAAGGGGGCTCCCTCTGGTAAGGGGGAAAATCCAACATTAGAAATAACATTTGGTCCAGACATTTCCCCCCTATAAATAAATACCAGGGCAACCCCAAATTATAATCTCTTCAGAATAAACAATAACAGCTAGAGAACGAATTACGCAAAGGAAGAGGAAACAGTGCAAGGTTTCCCAGGCTATCTAATCTATGTAGGTTGAAGGATTTGCCCGCATAATAGCAAATTATTTCATCCATCATCACACCTAAAAATTTCAAAATATTTTTCATTTGGAATGGAAAAATAAATGTCTGTCTCCATTCACTCAGCAGACCAAAGACCTGACATGCCACTTATAAGTGGATTTGCCTGTAGACGTCAACTTTTAAATAGACAGGTCTAATGAAATATGGAACTCTCTTATACAAAATACAGCACATTTTTTTAAAAAAAGAATGATAGTTTTGTATGTGTACTAGAAAATTGTACTTTTAAGTGTTTTTCTCTCTTTGAGGCTATACGTATCTCTATTACAGTCGTAGCTGTCGACAGACAATCACCATTTGGGTCCAAAATCCGCATTGCTGAGCAAGACAGTCATTGAGTGAATGTTGCCCCATTTTATGACCTTTCTTGCCCTGGCTGTTAAGTGAATCACTGCCGTTGTTTATAAGTTAGTAGCATGGTTGTTAAGTGAATCTGGCTTCCCCATTGACTTTGCATGTCAAAAGGTCGCAAAAGGGGACCACATAATCCCGGGACACTGAAACAGTCATAAATGTGAGTCAGTTGTCCAAGTGTCAGGATTTTGATCGCGTGACATGGAGATGTTCCCATGGAATGTGTGAAAAAATATCCATAAGTCATTTTTTTCCAATGCCATTGTAACTTTGAACTAAATGAGTGATTTTAAGTCAAAGACTACCTGTAAATTATCTACGGGCTTTCTTCATTCCCTTTCTCCCTAATGATTTTAAAAACAATTTAAAAAATAAAACACTCTTTCAAAATAGTTTGAAAAGGAGCTCAACAGCATTCCTAAAGATGGCCCTTCCCTAAGAGCAATAGCACTTAGACTTATATACCGCTTCACACTGCTTTTACAGCCCTCTCTAAGCAGTTTACAGAGTCACCAACAATCTGGGTCCTCATTTGACCCATCTTGGAAAGATGGAATAGAATAGGAATAACAGAGTTGGAAGGGACCTTGGAGGTCTTCTAGCCCAACCCCCTGCTTAGGCAGGAAAACCTGCACCACTTCAGACAAATGGTTATCCAATATCTTCTTAAAAATTTCCAGTGTTGGACAACTTCTGGAGGCAAGTTGTTTCACTGATTAATCGTTCTGTCAGGAAATTTCTCCTTAGTTCTAAGTTGCTTCTCTCCTTGATTAATTTCCACCCATTGCTTCTTGTTCTACACTCAGGTGCTTTGGAGAATAGCTTGACTCCCTCTTCTTTGTGGCAACCCCTGAGATATTGGAAGACTGCTATCATGTCTCCCCTGGTCCTTCTTTTCATTAAATTAGATATTCCCAGTTCCTACAACCCTCCTTCATATGTTTTAGCCTCCAGTCCCCTAATCATCTTGGTTGCTCTTCTCTGCACTCAAGGAGAAGGCTGAGTCCACCTGGAGGCTAGTGGTATTTGAAATGCCAAATTGCAGGCAGCTGGCAATAACCCACCCTCAATCAGGAGTGAAATTCAGCAGGTTGTGACAGGTTCTGGAGAACCGGTAGCGGAAATTTTGAGTAGTTCGCAGAACCAGGAAATGCCACCTCCGGCTGGCCCCAGAGTGGGGTGGGAAAGGAGATTTTGTGTTTCCCCTGCCATGCCCACCAAGCCACCCCCACAGAACCGGTAGTTTAAAAAAAAAGAATTTCACCACTTCCCTCAACCCTTTTTCTCGAGACTGTCCTGTTTTGGGTTGTTAACCCCCCAATGCCATTTTTCCCCCCACATTTCGTACAGTGGGAAGAAGTCAGCGGTTACGACGAGGCCATGAACCCCATCCGGACGTATCAAGTGTGCAACGTTCGAGACGCGAACCAGAACAACTGGCTGCGCACCCAGTTTATTCAGCGCCACGACGTCCAGCGGGTTTACGTCGAGCTGAAGTTCACCGTCAGGGACTGTAACAGCATCCCGAACATCCCCGGATCTTGCAAAGAGACCTTCAACCTTTTTTATTACGAATCGGATAGTGACACGGCCTCTGCCTCTAGCCCGTTCTGGATGGAGAACCCTTACATCAAAGTGGATACAATCGCCCCCGACGAGAGCTTCTCGAAGCTGGAGTCTGGCCGGATGAACACCAAAGTGCGCAGCTTTGGGCCCCTTTCCAAAAACGGCTTCTATCTTGCCTTCCAGGATCTGGGGGCCTGCATGTCCCTCATCTCCGTCCGGGCCTTCTACAAGAAATGTTCCAGCACCATTGCGGGTTTTGCCAACTTCCCGGAAACCTTGACCGGGGCAGAGCCGACCTCCTTGGTGATCGCTCCGGGAACCTGCATTCCCAACGCGGTGGAAGTATCGGTGCCCTTAAAACTCTACTGTAATGGAGATGGGGAATGGATGGTACCGGTGGGAGCGTGTACCTGTGGGCCTGGATACGAGCCGGCCATGAAGGAGACGCAGTGCCAAGGTAAGATGGGACCAGCCTTGGTGCTCCTCGGTTGGGTTGTTACTGTTATGTTTCTGGTAGGTTGAGATATGGTTTCTTTCTGCGCCAAGGCCGATGAAAAGATTGAGTTAAGCAGCTCTGCTTTCTCTTTGTTGCCTGTTACTTCCTTGCCGTCTTCAGCGGACCAACCGTTTCCTTGATATATTTTTTTCCTTGTTGTTTATATGTTGGAAGACACTTTTTAAAATTATCTTTGGCTTTTGTTGCAAGTCTTTGTTCATGCTGAGCCTGATCTGCTGATATCCTTGCCTTAGTTATGTGTCCTTCTTTCCATTTTTTGTACTTGTCCTTTTTCCTCTTTCAATTTGTCAGAGAGATTTTTGTTCAGAATTCTGGAGTTGGAAGGGACCTTAGATGTCTTCTGATCCAACTTCCTGCTCTGGGTAGGATGTACTAGGCCAGATGTCACACAAACGTGGGCCCTTGAAGATGCGTGAACTTCAGCTCCCAGAATTCCCCAGCCAGCTGCATTAGGCCATCTGTGACGGATGATCTTCCCACTTTCTGTTTGAAAATTTCTAATAAAAATTTAAAAGGGACACGGTTGCTCAGTGGCTAAGACGCTGAGCTTGTTCGGTGGTTCGAATCCCTAGCGACGCGTAGTGGAGTGAGCTCCCGTTACTTGTCCCAGCTTCTGCCAACATAGCAGTTCGAAAGCATGTAAAAATGCAGGTAGAAAAATAAGAACCACCTTTGGTGGGAAGGTAACAGCGTTCTATGCGCCTTCGGCGTTGAGTCATGCCGGCCACATGACCACGAAGATGTCTTTGGACAGCGCTGGCTCTTCGGCTTTGAAACGGAGATGAGCACCGCCCCCTAGAGTTGGGAAAGAGTACCACATCTATGCAAGGGGAACCTTTACCTTAATAAAAGTGTTATTGATAAGGAGATTCATAGCACTTGAAACAGGAATGCCTATTTTCAGTCCCCCCTCTTTCTTCTCTCCCTGTTGAATTTTAAACGATAATTTGGTTATGATCCCCACCACCACCCCCCACTGCAAGCAAGTTCCTCATTGCATCATATGATAGGGGCTCTTTTAATTTGTATAATATTTTTTTTAGTCCTAGCCATGTTTCTCTTTGGCATTTCCTATGTATCCTGGGACAGCAGTGGGTTTAGATCAAGAGGCAGAGAAGGTTATGAGAGCTACCTGCTCCTGTAACGAGAAGCGTGCATATCCACAACCAAGATTGTGATAAAATAAGGACATGAACTCCATGACAGCATGATACAACCTCTGCCTTTATGTGCTTGCCTCAAGACATGAACACTGTTGTGGCCCGCCAGCGGAGCTGGTGGCAGATTCGGACAGTGAGGAGGTTGGGGAGGAAGATGGGCCAGTCCTGGAGTCTGGGGAAGGCTCTGATGAGGGCTCTGTGTTGGAGGCAGAGATGGGGCCAGGGCCATCCGACAGTTAGCAGAGTCGGAGATCAGGGGGCAGAAGAACAGCTGGAGCCTGTTCGCGCATGCGCAGAGCTGCCAGACGAAGGGAACAGATAAGGAACAAGGGTCGACTTGGGAGTAAGGCCACAGGTGGACGGTGAATGGCCCCTCCCATAGGGAATAAAAGAGGAGCGAAAGGGGAATGGAGTTTGCAGGAGACAATTAGTATGCTTAATTAGTGTGAAGATTCGTTTGTGACTCTCAGAGACTCCTTGCCAAGTATTTTCTTGTACAGCAAGATATCGGCTTGGCAGCTCTCCAAGCCTGATAAGGTCTGTGGTTGTAAATTCACCCTTGAAAGACTGTTTGCCGGGACTTTGCTGGATGCGAATGAGAGGAATTCACATGAGCTTAATAAAAAGGTGTTTTGTTGGGGTCTGCCTCGTGATTTGGTGAAGCCTAGGTCAGAACAGACACAATATTTAAGTTACAGGTTCTTGGCCCCATTCTTCACCCCTTGAACACCTATGAAATTACCCATAGAGGATAATGTTTGTAGCTTAGAGTTGAGCTCAGAGGTTCTTGGTGCTTTTTTTTTTTTTTTTTGGCAGACTTTTCATTACCCAGCTAGTTAACATCATCAGTGCACTGACGATGTTCCTCAGTTTGGTAATGAAACGTCTCCAAGAAAACAAGCAAACTCAGAGAGCCCCAAGGACCCCATCTGTGAAAGTAGATTTAATCTCGGGTCTGCTTGTCTTAGAAAAAATTTCTCTAAGCGTGGAGAGATGTACTCCTAAGAACACGGCCTTTGTTGATTGTCAACGTTTTAAAATATTGAAATATTATCTCGGTCGCTCCGAAGTAAGCATGTCTCAGCTCATCCCTAAAAGCGGTAAGGGCTTTTAGGGATGAGCTGAGCACTCTTTAAAGCTGCGTCTCCCTGCGCCTAGTAAGATCAGGGCATGTCTGAATGCAGTTTCTCTTTTCGACTATGGATTGATTCAGAAATGATTCAAACGGAACCACAAATATGACAGGTTGTTAAACCTGCAGGATCCCACTACTGGTTTCAGGGAGAAACTCCTTGTAAACTCAATGAAGCTAAAACTCTATAGCAGTTTTGGTCCACCTGGGTTCTTTTGAGATGTATGGACTTCCAGAATTCCCCCAGTCAGCATGTTGATGCATGGCTGGCTGAGGAATGCTGGGAATTGAAGTCCACAAGTCTTAAAGTTGCCAAGGTTCTTGGCTTTTAAAAGTCCCTTTCCATTTCCCTCCGTGGCATCTTACAGAAATGAAGGGCTGGATTCATCTTGAGCAACAAATCACAATTGCTTTGTTCACATTTACTTGCCACGGCCAAACCCGTGATTGCTTTATCTGATGCTCATACAATCTTTTAAAATAATGGGTTTGTGTTAAGGCTGCCAGGGACACAAGCGAGATTAGGAACATAAAACCAGTTTGCAGGCTTAAAGGATGTTAAATCTGTTCTGTCTCCAAACGTAGTTTTTTTTTTAAATTTCTGCATATATTGTACTAATATGTGGAAACTTAGGTTAGCTTAGCTGATCTGCTGATTTTTAAAAAAAACATTTAATTAACTGTACACCCATGCATTTTCCTTTCTGCTTATATAGGGACATATGAAGGGACATGGTGGCTCACTGGCTAAGACAGCTGATTGATCAAAAGGTCAGCAGTTCAGCGGTTCAAATCCCCAGCGCCACATAACGGGAGTGAGCTCCCGTTACTTGTCCCATCTTCTCCCAACCTAGCAGTTCGAAAGCACGTAAAATTGCAAGAAGAAAAATAGGAGCCACCTTTGGTGGGAAGCAAACAGTGTTTCATGCACCTTGGGTGTTTAGTCCTGCCAGCAACATGACCATGGAGACGTCTTCAGCCAGCGCTGGCTCTTTTGCTTTGAAACGGAGATGAACACCACTGCTAGAGTCGGGAACGACTAGCACATATGTGCGAGGGGAACCTTTACCTTATGATGGGATACTGTAATAAAAAAATCCTGTTGCAAAAACCATAAATGAATAGAAATTAAATCAATATCAAACATAAATATTACTATTTTTCAAATCAATTAGCTGGTGAAAGAGATGAACTTTTGGCAACCAATAAATGCCTTGGATCTTTTTAAAAGTCTCCTTCCATTTCCCTCCGCAGCATCTTACAGAAATGAATTCTATCAGTTAATAATATGTCTCCCTTCTTAATCATCTTTTTATTAGATAAGGCTCTGCGGGTGTAAAAGTCCTGGGGACACTTGAAATTACAAAATAGATTACTGGAGCAAACCAGCATGGATTTTTATAGCACACTTGCTCATGGGAACAAAAGCGAGTTTTCAGAGTCCGATCGAGCTACTCCGTGGTTGGCGAATAATCAGAGTATTTCAGATAATTTTCTGTGCGCTGGCTCAGCGGGGCATGACCGTGCATTTATCCACCAAGCAGAATCGATAAAGACTTGAGAAAAGCTGGGTGCATCAGAAGGGCTCCTGAATAGTGTCCTTCCGTGGCCAACTACCATATACATAACAGTTGCAAACTGACAAACAAGGAATCGTGGATGGGACCCTGCAGTATGAAACTCTAGGCTAAAAAACTGATGGATAAAGCTTTGCTAGCATGATGACAATGAAAAATGTCTTGTCTGTCTGTCTGTTCTCTCTCTCTCTCTCTCTCTCTCTCTCTCTCTATCTATTTATCTATCTATCTATCTCTATCTATCTATCTTATCTATCGCAAAAGCACTTGGAGTTATGTATCGCTTCCCAGTGCTTTACAGCCCTCTCTAAGCAGTTTACAGAGTCAACGTTTCCCCCCCAACAATCTGGGTCCTCATTTATGAACCTTGGAAGAATGGAAGGCTGAGTCAACCTTGAGCTGATGAGAATTGAACTGCCACACTGCCAGCAATTGGCAATCAGCAGAATTAGCCTGCAATACTGCATTCTAATTACTACACCACCATGGCTCTTATCTATCTATCTATCTATCTATCTATCTATCTATCTATCTATCTATCTATCTATCTATCTATCTATCTATTCAAGGTTGATTCAGCCTTCCATCCTTCCGAGGACCCAGATTGTTGGGGGCAAATATGCTAACTTTATAAACTGCTTAGAGAGAACTGTAAAAGCACTATGAAGCGGTATATAATTCCAAGCGCTATTGTGATAGATTAGATAGATAGATAGATAGATAGATAGATAGATAGATAGATAGATAGATAGATAGATAGATAGATAATAGATTGCTATTGCTATCTATCTATCTATCTATCTATCTATCTATCTATCTATCTATCTATCTATCTATCTATCTTTCTTCATCATCATCTATCTATAATCCCTCCCTTTCCCTCCCTCCTATCTAGCATCCATCCATCATCTATCTATCCCTTTTTTTCTTCACTTTGACACCTTTAAGATATGTGGACTTCAACTCCCAGAATTTCCCAGCCAGCTTGGCTGCTCGAGACATTTTGTGAGCTGAAAGCCACAATTCCCAAGTTTGAAAAACACTCATTTATGCTGAAGGTAGATCGAGGTTCCATATGTTTTGACCTCCATTCACCTAATCATCTTTGTTGCTCTTCTCTGCACTCTTTCTAGAGTCTCCACATCTTTTCTACATCGTGGCGACCAAAACTGGATGCAGTATTCCAAGTGTGGCCTTACCAAGGCATTATAAAGTGGTATTAACACTTCACGTGATCTTGATTCTCTCCCTCTGTTGATGCAGCCTAGAACTGTGTTGGCTTTTTTGGCAGCTGCTGCACACGGCTGGCTCCTATTTAAATGGTTGTCCACTAGGACTCCAAGAACACACTCGTTCAAACTTTGACAGACATGGGCTTTGCTGTCAAGTTGAGATTCAGCACTTAGGCAGGTTCTTGGCGTGTCTCCAAAACAAATCTTCATTTTCTACCTTTTGCTCTGGGTAATTTTTAGAACAACATCATCCCCAGAAAAAAAGAAAAAGGAATGCATGTGTGTCTCTCTCCTTCTGCCTTAGGCCTAGCGATCTTCCAATTGAGAATTTCATTGTCCGTAAATGAAAACACATTTTTTTTCCAGATTTGACGTTAGCCAGATTTCCTGTGTAGGTTGTGATGAGGCTTTACAAATGTTCATGTACTTTTTGAATAAAGCTTGAGAGGGATATGGTTTTATTATTATTAGTTTCTCACTCTTTCCTAGCTGTCACCTAAAAAACCTCTCTGCAGAAATGCAACTTTGCAAAGCTAACTTGATTGTAGGTTTTTCATTCGGGCAAGAAGAAGGTTAGAGACAGTGCTATTTCGTATCCCTTTAATACAGCAGTGGCTCAATGGCTAAGACGCCAAGCTTGTCAATCAGAAAGGTTGGCAGTTTGGCAGTTCGAATCCCTAGCGCCTCATAAGGGAGTGAGCTCCCGTTACTTGTCACAGCTTCTGCCAACCTAGCAGTTTGAAAGCATGTAAAAATGCAAGTAGAAAAATAGGAACTACCTCTGGCAGGAAGTTAACAACCTTCTGTGTGTCTTTGGTGTTTAGTCTTGCCAGCCACATGACCATGACGACGTCTTCGGACAGCGCTGGCTCTTCGGCTTTGAAAAGGAGATGAGCACCGCCCCCTAGAGTCCAGAACAACTAGCCATATGTGCGAAGGGAAACTTACTTTTACCTAATACAGCACAAATTTCTGCACAGCGTGGCATTTTTTTGCTTGTTTCTTTTACAAAATCCACAACCCTGCAAAAATTTAATCGGCCCAAACAATTTTTAGTAAGGAGGCTCCTACCTTACTCCTCAACTTACAACAATAATTGGGATCAGAATTTCCCATTGCTAAGTGAGGCAGTTGTTATGTGAGCCACAGCCGATTTGATGACCCTTTCTTCCCATGGTTTTTCAATGAAGTGCCCCAGTTGTTAAGTGAATCACACGATTGCTAAGCCAATCCGATTTCCTCCAATGATTTTTCTTGTGCTAAGCCAGCCGTGAAGTTTGCAAATGGAGATCACGTGATCTCAGGAAGCTATAACCGTCATAAAACTTGCCCCAAACTTTAAGCACATGATGAAGCTACAACTGTTATAAACACTTGCCAGTTGCCAGGAGCCCAAATTTTAATCCCATGATGATACTTTGACAGTTGTAAATATGAGGACTGGTTGTAAGTCACTTGTCTGTAAGTTTGAACGCTCACTAAATGAATCGTTGTAAGTCAAGGACCACCTGTACTTGGCATACAAGTCTTGAGTCCTTCAGCCTCTTTATCTACTGTAGTTTTGAACCCAGAGGTTGGAGGCTGGGCGGGGAAAGCAAAACTGCTGAATATTTAGGAATAAAATACTTCAGGCTATGATACTGTGGAGCAACATTGCCAGTTTCAGTTGCCACATCCGAGCAGGCTGCGCAGTCCGTCGGCCATCTGGAATCACAGCTTTCGTTTTCTTCCCATAACTTAGGTGTCAGCCACAGCGGTGTTGATAAACATCCAAGGATCCGATCTGGGTCGGTCACAGAGGATTAATTTTCCGAGCTTTCCAACTCGTGCTTGAGCCCATCCTGAGGGAACTTCTCTCTACCAGAAAGTTCCACATATTCTGGTGGAACAGGGATGTGAAACTCGATTTCATTGAGGGCCACATCAGGGTTGTGTTTGACCTCGGAGGGAGGGGGCAGGAGTGTGGATGGGTGTGGCCAGCTTGATGTGCCAGGGGTGCCTATGGGGGGGCCGAGCACTCTGCCAGCGAAAATGGGCTCCCAAGGTCCATTTTCTGCTGCGACGGCCTCCTGCAACCCTCTAGCCAAGGTGGCGCAGTGGTTAAATGCAGCACTGCAGGCTACTGCTAGATCAGCAGGTCAGCAGTTCAAATCTCACCGGCTCAGGGTTGACTCAGCCTTCCATCCTTCCGAGGTGGGTAAAATGAGGACCCAGATTGTTGGGGGCAATATGCTGACTCTCTGTAAACCGCTTAGAGAGGCCTGAAAGGCCTATGAAGCGGTATATAAGTCTACTGCTATTGCTACCAGTGAAAGCGGTATCTGGGAGATTCTAAGGCTGGAAAGGGAGAGTTAGAGCAGTTTTTGACTACTTGAAAATGAGTAGACTTTGGCTATGGGAAGATGCTGGCTGGGGACTTCTGGGAGTTGAAGTCCACACATCTTCAAGCAGCCTGAGTTGAGAAATACGGAATTAGGGGTTTAGGGCTGGGCGTCTGGATGAGGAATTTTGCAGGAAACCCCCAATGGGACTTCAAAGCCTTTGAAGAATCAAGGTCAGACACGGCCTGCAGATCAAAAGGCCTGCCCGCTCTTGGCAGGAATTCGGTGGGTAAACAGGAGGGTGTGAGGACACCAAGACGAGAACTAGATTTCAGATGCTGGCCGTGAATGAGTTAGCTGGCTAAATTTACAACTTTCGGTGTGAGAAAGTGTAATATCTCTGCCCCAATAATATTGCTGGCACTCTCTTGGGATTATCACCATGTAGTTGCGAGCTGGGAGATTTCAGCATGCAACAGGATTTGAAGGGGGCTCAAATCCTTTTTTTTTATAGTATTTGTAACAATTTTTCTCCCCTACAATTGACAATATAATTGAAATTACTTTCTTACCATCCCATAAACCCATCTTATTTTACAACAATCCTACTTCTTCTGCCTTCATTCCCTCCTTCCTTCCCTCCTTTCTCTCTCCTTCTCTCCCTTCCTTTCCTCCTTCCTTCCCTCCCTCCTTCCCCCTTCCCTCCCTCCTTTCTTCTCTCCTTCCCTCCTTCTTCCCACCTTCCTTCCCTCCTTCCTTCCCTCCTTTCTTCTCTCCTTTTCTCCTTCCATTCCTCCTTCCTCCTCCTTCCTTCCCCCCGTTTCTTCTCTCCTTCATTCCCTCCTTCCTTCCCTCCTTTCTTCCCTCCTTCCCTCCTTCCTTCCCTCCTTTCTTCTCTCCTTCTCTCCTTCCTTCCCTCCTTGCTTCCCTCCCTCCTTTCTTCCCTTCCTTCCCTCCTTCACTTCCTCCTCCCTTTCCTTCCTTTCTTCTCTCCTTCTCTCCTTCCTTCCCTCCTTCCTTCAAATCCTTGATGTACGCTTACAGCTGAATCCAACCTTGGGGCTCAGCCTAAGGGTCATTTTTACAGGCAGGAGGCTGTGTCCAGGTGGCCTGTGTGTGGTCAATCAATCAGAATAGAGTGAAAGGGACCTTGAAGGTCTTCTAGTCTAACCCCCTGCTCAAGCAGGAGGCCCTATACAATTTGAGACAAGTGGCCATCCAGTCTTTTCTTAAAAACCTCCAGTGATGGAACATTCACAAGTTTTGAAGGCAAGCTGTTGGACTAGTTAATTGTTCTCCACTGTTAAGAAGTTTCTCCTTAGTTCTAGATTGCTTCTCTCCTTGATTAGTTTCCATCCATTGTTTCTTGTCCTACCCTTAGATGCTTTGGAGAATAGCCTGACTCCCTCTTCTTTGTGGCAGCCCCTGAGATACTGGAACACTGCCTCGTCCTTCTCTTTATTAAGCTACACATATCCAATTCCTGAAACCATTCTTCATATATTTTTGTCTCCAGGTCTTGAATAGAATAGAATAGAATAGAATAGAATACTTTATTGGCCAAGTGTGATTGGACATACAAGGAATTTGTCTTTGGTGTATAGGCTCTCAGTGTACATAAGGAGAATAAAATACATTCATCAACAATAAAAAGATACACACTTAGAGATAGACAAGGTTACTAATAAGTTATCAAATGGTACTAAGAAACAAATAAAAACAATATAAATTGAAAGATACAAGCAACATAGTTATAGTCATAACTGGGGAGAGATAGATACTAGTAAGGAAGAGAATAATAATAGCAATATAGTATTAGTTAATTATTTGACAGTGTTATGAGAATTAGTTGTTAAGCAGAGTGATGGCGTTCGGGGAAAAAACTGTCCTTGTGTCTAGTTGTTCTGGTGGCAGTGGCCTATAGCGTCGTTTTGAGGGTAGGAGTTGAAACAATTGATGTCCAGGATGCGATGGGTCTGTAGATATTTTTACAGACCTCTTTTGACTTGTGTAGTATACAGGTCTCCAATGGAAGGCAGGTTGGTAGCAATTCTGAGTTGGTGCAGAAAGAACATTCCTTGTGGTTCTAGTTGCTCTTCTCTGCACTTTTTCCAAAATCTCCACGTCTTTTGTTGTACGTGGTGGCCAAAACTGGATGCTGATTCCAGGCCTTACTAAGGTTTGATAAAGCCAATACTAATACTTGGCGTGATTTTGATTCCATGCCCCGGTTTATACCACCCAGGAATGTATTGGCTTTTTTTTGGCTGACACAGACACGGCAAGCTAATGTAATGGCCGTCACCTGTGAAACGCAGAACTGGCCTCCGTGTTAAAAACGTGTAGCCCGTTTCCAGCATGGGTCTTGTAGTCTTTGGAGGCATCCCAGGGGAAGTGTCCAACGCAACCGAGGCTGCCCACAAACAAAACCGTGGCTTGCCGTGGAATTCCACCTTCTCCAGGGGACCCTTGCAAATGTTGGAAAGCCCTCCGCTTGGACCGCAAACCGGATGCCGGCAGCTTGACTCACTTCAAGGTGGGTTTGGTGTTTTTCATGGAGTCCAGTCTGCTTCCCTCCCTCCCTCCCTCCCTCCTCTGGCAGATGTGAGAGCCAGTGGCTGTTGCCTCAACAGTAAATAACAATAAAAGGGAATTGCGGCTCCAATGAATTTACAGCCAGCTCTTTTCTAAACTTCCTGGTCTTTGGAGATAGCTCGGCGTGGCTTTCATCTCCCAGCCAACTGAGGGAAGGGAGAGCCACAACTGGAACTGGTGTTGCCAGCAGTTAATTATTTGTAGATGCAAACAGCACGTCTAGAAGATGGAGGCCCAGCCCTCTCGGTCCTAAAAGACGCCAGCCAGCTTCAAAGATGGCCTTGGCAGCGGGTTTTATTTTCCCCTACCCTTTTTTAATTAGACCACCCTTTAAGCCTTAATAAGGGCCGTTCCATTCGCCCAGGGGTGTCCAAACTTGGGAACTTTAAGACTTGTGGACTTCAACTCCCAGAATTCCCCAGCCAGCCCTGCATCAACATGCTCACTGGTGGGGAATCCTGGAAGTCCATACATCTTAAAACAACTCGGGTGGACAAAGAGATTTAGCTTCATTGAGTTTACAAAGGAGTTTCTCTCTGAAACCAGTGTGTCAGGGTTCCAATAGCATCCAAATCAGAGTCCGAGGCAAAGTATTGCTCAAAGTTCCAATTTATTAAGAGAGCCATGTTGGCACATCTGGGAAAATCAGAATCTGAAAGCTTCCCGGTTTTCCCCACCTAGTTGAAAGTTGAAGATCTTGCCCCCCACACCCACAAGTCCATCACATGGTTCAATCTGCCACTGCCATGCTGGCAGCTTCCACCCATCCAGATCCGGTCAGGTGCAGAGGTGCAAAGACAAAGGATGACCTTGGCTTTCTGGAAAGATATTGTTATGGCTACATAACATCTCACTCCTTACAATTCTGGGAGTTGAAGTCCATAAGTCTTAAAGTTCCCAAGTTTGGACACCCGCTGCATTAGCCTGTTCCACTTTCTCCTGGCAGGACTCAGACCCACTGAGGTTGGGAAAACATCAAGCGAGGTTGGAGTTTGGCTAGCTCTTCGATGGGGTGACCAACAGGAGATTTCCAAGGTCGGAGGCCAAAACTGGAAGTTGGAAGTGGGGAAATAAAAAGCATTTCAGAGGGAGGCAGTAGCAAACCACTTGGATGCTGTTGCCAAGAAAACAGCGGGGAAGTAGCCACGTAGTCAGCCAAAGAAGACGTGTTCACTTTCCTTCTTGGGCTGAATTCGCTTCTGTAGCTGGAATTTTAGTCATTTTATTTTTTTTTATTATAAAAAGGTTTTTTTTTAATTTTTTAGTCTCATACACACATTTACATGCATACATTCAATGGCAAACATAAAGCTAGCCAATCAGGTTGGCTGAAGCACCATCCCGAAAATACACCGGGGGAAGAGGAAAGTAGGCAACCCCACCAATAGAAGGGGAAAGGAAGAGAGGAAGAGGAGACAAGAAGAGAGGAAAGGTGAAGGAAAGAAGAAAGAGGAACGAGAGGAAGATATGGGGGGATAGAAGGGAGGAGAGAGAGTAAGAAGGGGAAGAGGTAGAGAGGAGTAGGGGAGAGGGAGGGGAAGAAGGAAAGGGAAAGGAGAGGAGGAAAGAAGAAAGGAGACCTACATTTATCATTCTATACTGTTATTATTTCATTAACAGGTTATAATATATGGTTGAGGTGCTTTATTTACCATCCCTTCCAACTGTTTGTAACACCACTTTATTTTCCCTTTCTTTTCTCCTTCCCTTCTCTACTTTCTTCCTTCCTTCCTCCTCTCCTTCCCCTTCCTGAGTCCCTGGGGAAAAGGGCGGCATAGAAAATAATAAATTCAAATTCAATTCAATTCCTCCCTTTCTCCTACTCCTACTCTTCCTCTTCCCTTTCCTACCCTCTCTCCTTCTCTTCATCTCCCTTCTATCCTCCTCTCCTTACCTCTTTCTTCTTTCCCCCGTCTTCCTTTCTTTCTCTCCTCCTCTCTCCCTTTCTTTTTATTATTGTAGGTGTCTCTTTCAGGTCTCAATTTATGTTCCCTTGGGATGGTCTGAAATAAATTGCTTTCAATTCACAAGAAGTACGAGAGATCTGCTTAACCTCCCTCCTTCTAGGACTGTGATGGCAAAACCTATGGCACAAGTGCTACAGGTGGCACACGGAGCCCTCTCTGCGGGCATGCAAGCTGTCACCCAGCTCAGCTCCTCCATGCATGCGCGTGCGCCTCCTGCCGGCCAGCTGATTTTCGGGTCCCTAACACCCCCTCGGGCTGTGCGTTCTGTACGATACACCTGTTGTGCCTTAAAGTGCCTTCTACTGTACTGCCGAAAAAGGGCTTCTATTGTACAGCACAGTGGAGTTGCCATGGTAACGGCTTAACAGTACTTCACAAGGGGGCTTCCTCTGGTAAGGGGGAAAATCCAACATTAGAAATTACGTTTGGTCCGGACATTTTCCCCCTATAAATAAATACCCGGACATCCCTGGGTTATCAGCTAGTGTTAAACAAAACTTAGCATAGTGGAGAAAAATAATGCCCCAATGGATACTGTTCTTATTTGGGCTTCTGGCCTTGAACTGAAAATGGTCCTTTTATTACAATCAATAGCAAAAAGTGAATTTCAGGAATACCCTGTTCCCCGCCCCTCCCATTCAGATTTTATTTTTATTCCCCCCCCCCTTTTCATCCATTTGTTTGAGCTCCTTTCGAGTCCCCTTTCAATGGCTGGAGGGATATAATTTAAGGGAAATGCAAGAGCTTTCGAGTGTGTGAATTCTCAGGGATGGGGAAGGAATGATCAGCAAGTTTTCCAAAAGTCTGTTAGTTATCACTCTTGGAGCCAACAAATGTTATTTCTGGAGTGCAGTAATGATTGTTGTTTGAAAGGAATTTTACTTCTCTCTTTTTTAATTTCCCCAAAGCACTTATCCATCCGTGTTTCTGAACCTTGGGGGCTTTAAGAGGGCTGGACTTCAACTCCCAGAATTCCCTAGCCAGCTGGCTGGGGAATTCTGGGAGTTGAAGTCCACCCCTCTTAAAGCCCCCGAGGT
The DNA here is from genome assembly GCF_009769535.1 of Thamnophis elegans. NCBI lineage: Eukaryota > Metazoa > Chordata > Lepidosauria > Squamata > Natricidae > Thamnophis > Thamnophis elegans. The sequence goes on from NC_045550.1 coordinate 64,066,616, forward strand.
TCAGAAACACTGACTTATATGTCTCTCGAGCTTTTTTTTGGGGGGGGGGGAGACTGTGTGCATCTGGTGAAAATCTAAAAGGGGTGAAAATTTTCACCTCGAATGCAATCCATTGTTTTATCTCTGGAGCTTTTTCCTCTTGATCGGGTTGCTGGGATACATGTACATATACATATACATATAATATACATATACATATACATATACATATACATATACATATACATACACACACACACACACACAAACACAAACACATACACACACATGTGTGTGTGTGTGTGTATTGTGTTACAACCCCTGGTATGCCCAATATGGGAGGAAGCATACTGCTTCTTTCTCTGTCTATCGGCTCATCACAAGAGGCCATCCAGACAGAAAGCCAATATTTTTACTGTTGCCTTTGTTACATTTGTGTTTGCATTATTATCATGACAAGAGCCGAGGTGGCACAGTACTGCAGGCCACTTCATCTGACTGTTATCTGCATTCGGCAGTTCAAATCTCACCAGCTCAAGGTTGATTCAGCCTTCCATCCTTTCGAGGTGGGTGAAATGAGGACCCAGACTGTGGGGGCGATATGCTGACTCTGTAAACCGCTTAGAGAGGGCTGAAAGCCCTATGAAGCGGTATATAAGTCTAACTGCTATTGCTACTGCTATTGCTATTATTTATTTATCAGCACAAATGCAACACACACACACACACACCTTTCCCTCTTGACCGGGTTTGCTGGGATACACACACACACGCACACACACACACATTCCCTTTTTTAACTAACAGGTTCCAGGGCCTGAATGTAGTTATTTATTTATTATTTGGGGGGGGGGGGGACCCTGCTCTCTCTATGAACAAATCCAGAGCATCGATGTTCGTGAAAACCAGCAGGCCCTTCTAAATAATTCTTCTTCATATTGAGATTGATGAAATGCTCCAAGCCCATAGAAAGCCGTCCCAATGAACCAGAATCACTATAAATCTAAATCCCGCAATTTATTCAGAAAGCAGTGGAGCATTTGACTCCGGCCGAGAAACAGCACATACACACACACACAAACACACACACCACAGTCTCATTAGCATCGGCCTTTTTTTGCCTATTGAGGATTTTAAGGGGAGGGGTGTGTGTTGGTGTGTGCGTGTGTGTGAAGCTTACAATTTTTCATGGCCCATTTCCCTACTCCTCCCCTCATCCTGACCCACCTCCGGGAAACGGGGCTGCCCTTGACACGTGAGTTTCGTTAAGGCGTGCATGGCATAACAGACGTGTCATTTCTGAATCCGAAAATAAAACCTCTTTGCAAGAAGCAAGAAAGCGCAGTTATTCTGATGCATTTGTAAGCATTTGCAAGAGACCCGCAGCTGACACGCCCCGGTTAGCGATTTCGGGAATGTGAATCTGAGATTTCGGAGAAGAGCAGTGAAATGAAAAGCAAGAAACGATCGGATTAAGATCAGGGGTAGCGAACCCATGGCAGGCAGCATGTCAACGTGACGCGCTACGACATTTCAGATGACACACCCATGTTCACCAGCACCCAGCAACGGTTCTCAAAAGCGCACCCCGCTTCTCGTGCGATTCTTGGAGACTGGGTGTCCTCTCATAGAAGATAGAATAATAGAGTTGGAAGGCACCTTGGAAGTCTTCTAGTCTAACCCCCTGCACGAGCAGGGGACCCTGTTCCAGTGATGTTGAAGGGAGCACTTTACATGTGCGCGCAACTCATCTGGAACACAGCCTGCAAGAGGAGCTGCCCAAGGGGCATGCATGCACCAGAAATGAACTTCTGATTCTGGCGCGCACATGCTCAACAGCCTGCAAGTCTTCTGGTTAGTGCGGCGCGTGGTTTCTGGCACTGCCACATGCACAAAGGCCAGCTGATGGTTGCGTGCGCATGCACCCCAGAAATCCAGAAGAGGAACATGGCTCTGCATGCCACAGGTTCACCATCACAGCCCTACCCCCATTTCACACTAAATGGTTGTCCAGTCTTTTCTTTAAAACCTCCAGTGATGAAGCCGCCACAACTTCTGGAGGCAAGCTATTCTATCGGTCGATTTGCTCTCACTGTTAGGAAACTTCTCCTTAGTTCTAGATTGCTTCTCTCCTTGGTTATAGTTTCCAAACATTGTTTCTTGTCTTGTTTTTGGGTGCTTTGGAAAATAGATTCACCCCTTCCTCTTTCTAGGAGCCCCTCAAATATCAAACCCTGCTATCATGTCACCCGTAGTCCTTCTTTTCATTAGACTAGACCAGTGGTTCCCAAACTTGGCAACTTTAAGACTTGTGGACTTCAACTCCCAGAATTGTAAGGAGTGAGATGCTATGTAGCCATAACAATATTCTTTCCAGAAAGCCTTTGTCTTTGCACCTCTGCACCTGACTGGATCTGGATGGGTGGAAGCTGCCAGAATGGCAGTGGCAGATTGGCCCATGTGATGGACTTGTGGGTGTGGGGCACAATCTTGAACTTTCAACTAGGTGGGGAAAACCACTGGACTAGACATACCCAACCATTCCCTCATAGACTCTTCCAGAAGTCACTTACCTGCATAAACTAGTTGGGTTTACTTGTCTTTCATTTTTGTAATTATTTGATGTTCCTTTGTCTATATGTACCCTGTTTCCCCGAAAATAGACAGGTTCTTATTTTCTTTTGACCCCTGAAATAAGCGGTTGGCCTTATTCTCGGTGAGGTCTTATTATTTGTGGGGTGCAGGAGGTGGAGAGCGTGGTTCACCTCATGGCCACTGCTGTGTTGCAGTATTTTCAAGGAGGGCTTATTTCCAGGGAGGACTTATTTAGCATATGCACTCAAAAGCCCGATTGGCTTATTATCCGGGGAGGTCTTATTTTCAGGGAAACAGGGTAGCAGCACACGGTATTGGACTGTTTTTTTTTTGTTTATTTGAAAAATAAATAAACGCATGAGGATTTCTGCTGAAGCTGCAGCTCAAATACTTTGGCCACCTAATGAGAAAAGGGGACTCACTGGAAATGTGATTTGGGAAAGAGGGAAGGCAAAAGAAGAAGAGGATGACAGAGGATGAGATAGTTAGATAATGTCATTGATGCAATGAACAGGAATTTGGGAGACAGTGGAGGACCAAAGGGGGGGGCAGAGTGCTGTGGTCTATGGGATTGAGAAGATTTAGACAACTTCACAATGAATAACAACAACAAGGAACAAGATGGAATAGGAATAGAATAACAGAGTGGAAGGGACCTTGGAGGTCTTTACTCCAAACCCCTTTCTTAGGCAGGAAATCCTACACCAGGAGTTGTTTCTCTTTTGTTGCGGTGTGGGGGGGGAGCAGTAACAGCCCAACAAAATCAAGTTTAGGCATTTTCTGAATTTTTGAAACACTAAAATCGAAACGTTGTCAGCTCTGCAAGCTATCTTTTCTTTTTGAAACTTCAGGCCTGCCACACTTTCTACCATTTCTTTTCTATTGTGGGAAAATGGGAGTGGGGATTATAAGGAGTTGAGTGATATGTAGCCATAATAACATTCTTCTTAGAAAGTCAAGGTCATCATTTGTCTCTGCACCTGATCGGTACTAGATGGGGGAACTCTGCCTTCATGGCAGTGGGAGATTGGACCATGGGATGGATTTGTGGGTGTGGGGGCAAGATCTTGAACTTTCAACTAGGTGGGAAAACCTGGAAGCTTTCAAATTCAGGTTTTCCAGATGTGCCAACATGGGCTCTTTTAATAAATTGGAACTTGGAAGAATCCTTTGCCTTGGACTCCGATTTAATTTGGATGCTATTTGGAACCCTGAGGTTTCCAAGGTTTGCGTTACTGGATTAAGTGGCTCTAAAAGTTTCTAATGTACACAGCCCAGCTTTGCTGACTGTATCTGAACAAAGTAGACCAGGTTTTCTTCAAATGTGATCGGAGGATTATTTTACTATTTGTTACTATTGTTTTATATTCATTTATGTGAAAATAAAAATGTGAAATCCATCAGTCAGCTAAAAACGTTGGGCTCTCCCAAGCCCCTTTAAATCAAGAAGATCCGGTGGAGATAAAGAGCCATGGGATTAGCAGGGAAAGGAAAATACTAATCAATGATCAAGGCTGCTTGAAAATTAACTGCTGAAAGCTGGACTGAAAACATATATTTTAAGATATATTTTTTTTAAAAAAAAGAAAAGCAGAGGAGAGTGTAAGTGAACGAAGGATTTTCGACCATAGCTTTGCAGAACTCTGTAATCAAAACTAGCCGCCTGGGGCTTAGGAATTCTGGGGAGGGGGGCTAAGGGGTGGGGTGGGGTTCCTGTCCGGTGTGGGTGGCATGAATCAAGGACAGCAGGGAATGGATGGCGAGCATCTCGGAAGGAAGAGATCCAGAAGACATGCATTTATTTCTTGCTGAAAAGTTGGGCACTGGAGAAACAGCAGTGTGAGATCTAGGCAGTCCTGGATTTACGACCACTTGTTTAGCGACCATTTGACTTTACGGTGGCGCTAAAAACGTGACCTACACCTCACACTTCATTGCAACATGCCTGGATCGGTCACATGATCAGAATTGGGGGGTGGCTTGGCAACGAACACACATTTATGACACACATTTATGACGGTTGTGCGTGCCTGGCGGGGGCTGGGGGGGTCACACATTGCCATGTGTTTAAAGTCGTAAAATGGGGTGAACCCATGCCGTCTCGCTTTGCGACAGAAATGTTGGGCTCCATTGTGGTCGTAGACGAGGACTCCCTTGTAACGTTGATCCAGAGCAGTTATATCTCTATGGAAGCTCGTGATTTTGTACCCGGGAGACTTTGAGCGGCTTTCCTTTCTTTCTACATGATTTCATTTTATTTTTTAAAAAGAGCCCTGTGGATGAACAGATGGAAATGGGGCTGGGTTCCCCCCTCCCACCCACAAAACCCTCGTTTAAATAGACTATATTGACTAAGAGCTATTAGCTGTGCGCCTTGCATGGTGCGTGTTTGCACTGGAGTGATTGATTGCCATTTGGAATGCCTTATCTGCACTCATCCATCTGAATCCTGGTTTGTTGACTTTTTGAGGAAACGGTGCAAAAGCTTTTAAGCCCGGCTCTGCTGGAGTGAAAAACGTTCGACCTTGGTGACCTAAACCCGCTAGGCACAAATATTATTCCATTATCCAGGTTTTGTCTTGATTATTCATTAATGGTGGCTTGATCTGGTCTGATGCATCTTCCCTCCAAAACCGGTGTGTGAAATTCTCAGCTTGAAACTCTCCACGACTCTTTCAAAACTGGTTAGTTGGCCCATCAGAAGTCTCACAGCCAGAACTTGCCGCATCGTTGGTGAACAGATGATGGCCTTACAGTTTCTTTCTTTTGAAAATATTTGGTTTCTTTCGTTCTTTTTGAATGCGCCGGTCTGTTTGCCTTTCTTTGGGATGGAATGGTTTTGTTTTTTTTAAGGTTTTGGAGTTTGCAATCTTAAAAGGTTTCCCCCTAGGACATATGTGCTAGTCATTCCCTGACTCTAGGGGGCGGTGCTCATCTCCGTTTCAAAGCTAAAGAGCCAGCGGTGTCTGAAGACATCTCCGTGGTCAAGTGGCCGGCATGACTAAACGCCGAAGGCTCACGGAACGCTGTTACCTTCCCACCAAAGGTGGTTCCTATTTTTTCTACTTGCATTTTTTATATGCTTTCGAACTGCTAGGCTGGCAGAAGTTGGGACAAGTAACGGGAGCTCACTCCGTTACGCAGCTCTAAGAATTCGAACCGCCAAACTGCCAACCTTTCTGATCGACCAGCTCAGCATCTTAGTCACTGAGCCACATTTCCCTTTTTTGGAATCTTATTCTCCCTTTAAAAAGTTGCACGTGGCCTCAAATCTTAGAAAGATACAGGCCACGTTCAGAGGTTAGCCCGAAGTTTGGCTTGCCAGAATGGAAAGCTTTTTCTCCCGCTGGATTCTTGCACATTTTTAAGCGTCGCCAAGGCACCTGATTCCAGATTTTCACGTTTTCTTTCATTAGCTGAGCTCCGAATGGTGTTTAATTTTCTGGTTAGCTTCAAACAAGACACTTCAATAACCAGGGTTTGAAATTGGCCGGTTCGAAAATGAGTTCGCCGCGCTTGGGTGATGCCTCAAGCCTGCAATCATTTCCTTGAGCTGTGCCAAGAAGGGGAGGGGAAGCTGTCCACACAAAACCACATTCGAGCGAGGGGTGCCGCAAAGCTTTTCCTGGCTCTACTTCTGCCAAAAACGAGATTTGGGGGGCTAGGTAGTCCTCGGCTTACGACCACAACCGAGCTCAACATTTCTCTGGCTCAGTGAGACATCTGTTACGTGAGTTTTGCCCCATTTTACGACCTTTCTTACCTCAGTTGTTAAGCGAATCACTCCCGTTGATAAGTTAGTAAACCCATTTGTTAAGTAAATCTGGCTTCCCCGCTGGTTTTGCTTGTCAGAAGGTCGCAAAAAGGGGATTCCACGATCTTGGGTCGTAAGTATGAACCAGTTGCCAGGCAACTGAATTTGGATCACATGATCATGGGGATGTTTCAAGGGTCGTAACTGCTCCAAATTCTGTCCCCAAAGGTGTTTTTTTTTTCGAGTGGCAACTGGACTTTCTGGTTTTTCCTTGAAGAGGTTTCGCTCTTATCCAAGAAGCTTCTTCAGCTCTGAGGAAGCTTCTTGGATGAACTGAATGGATGAACTGAAGAAGCTTCTTGATGAGAAGCGAGATGTCTTCAAAGAAAAACCAGAAAGTCCAGTTGCCACTCGAAAAAAACACCTTTGGGACAACCATGACCTGCATGACTGAGAATCTCCAGAGACATTTTGCTCCAAATACTATATTTTGATTTGATTTAGTCTCCATTAAAGTTTATTGTTATTGAGTTTTATCAAAGTAAGGATCACAGTTGATTCCTGGGGTCACTAATTTCCCAAACTGAATTCAGTTCTCCAGTTTTCCCCTATTTTGTCTCTCCAGCTCTTCTTTATCTTTTCTACTATTTACTTTAAAGACCCGCCCAGATCCAGGAGCCAGGTTTAGGGATCTGCCTTAAGACTTATCAGCCAAAGGCTGAGATGGGGGGGAAGGAGGGAAAGGCAGAGGCTGGAGCCTCTCCCCAGCCCCCACCCCACCCTATTATGCAGGCACCGGTGGTGTTGCTCGGCACCATCTGCAAGCATTTATGAAAGGGGGATGAGATCCAGGACTTTAAGTTAGGAAAAAAAACAGTCTTTGCCAGCCAAACCTGATTACTGCCTTTTACTGGAGAAAATTGCAGGGTTGATGGACAAAAGGAAGTGATGGGTTAATTTATCTCCTGGAGTTAGTTTCTCTTTCTTTCTTTCTTTCTTTCTTTCTTTCTTTCTTTCTTTCTTTCTTTCTTCTCTTTCTTTCTTTTTGTCCCTTCCTTTCATCCCTCCCTCCTTGCTCCTTCCTTCCATCCTTTCTTTCTATTTTCCTTTTTCATTCTCTTGCCTTCTCTTTTTCTCGTCCTTTTTTCCTTACTTCTTTCTTACTCACCCTTCCTTACCTTCCTCTTTCTTCTTTCTTCTTTCTTTCTTTCTTTCTTTCTTTCTTTCTTTCTTTTTTTCTTCTTCTTTCCTTCCTTCTTTCTCCTTCCTTCCTTCCGTTCTCCTTTCCTTCCTTCCTTCTTTCTTTCTTTCCTCCTACAGTGAGTGAACTATCACTAAATGTTGTATCTTTTAATGCTTGATGAATATATTTTATTCTCCTTACTACACTGAGAGCATATGTACCAAATACAAATTCCTGTGTCTTCAATCACACTTAGCCAATGCAGAATTCTATTCTATTCTGTTCCACTCCATTCCATTCTGTTCTATTCTATTCTATCCTATCTTATTCTATTCTAACATACATGCAGGATTCAGTAAAATGGAAACTACTTCTTACATGGAAACCTGTACTCTTTACCCCAAGGCTGGGATAGACCCTTGGAGGCGTGCGGGGGGGGGGCTCTTCATTGGTCTGGCTTTCTTGGTGGAAGACCCCAATATTTAATCCAACTTGCATTTCAGACCATTGGCAAAAACTCTTTGGATCCCTTTGCAGGAACAAAATGCATGAGTTACTTCTGTGTATGTTTTGAGGATTGAATTGATTCAGGATGGATAATTTTTTTCTCTCTCTCTCTTTATGTGCCACATGGATATGACTCTCGTCTCTCTCTGTCTCCCTGTGTCTCTCTGGTCGGTCTGTCTGTCTCTCTCGCTCTCTGTCTCTCTCTCTGTCTCTCTCTCTGTCTGTCTGTCTCTCCTCTCTGTCTCTTACACACTCTCTTTCTCTCTCTCTGTCTCTTTCTCTCTATCTCTCTCTGTCTTTGTCTGTCTGTCTGTCTCTTTCTCTGTCTCTGTCTGTCTGTAGCTCTCTTTCTCTGTCTCTCTCTGTCTTTCTCTGTCTGTTGTCTCTATCTCTCTCTGTCTCTTTCTCTCTATCTCTCTCTGTCTTTGTCCTGTCTGTCTGTCTGTCTCTTTCTCTGTCTCTGTCTGTCTCTAGCCTCTCTTTCTCTGTCTCTCTCTGTCTTTCTCTGTCTGTCTCTATCTCTCTCTGTCTGTCTGTCTCTCAGTGTGCGTGAGAGGGGGGGGGCAGACAGACAGACAGAGGCTTCTTATTCATCTGGTGAGGTTTTGATTCCGTAAAAGCCAGGTTTTCTCTCTGGCCACCATGTACTGGAGTTCTGTCTATGTTCCCCAGCTTCAGCAAAGCTGGGCCGGGCCAACCCTGGCACTGTCTGAGACATTGCATAAAAAGCAAGCCCAGTTTAACCACCAAAAGTTGTGGCGTGGATCTCCTACATATATCCCTCCTTTTATTTATTCCCTTTCCTGAACCGTTTCTCATCGATATCCCGCCTTCTGCTCAACTTCCCTGCTGCCCTGTGGCGCAGGGGTCAGCTGAAACCCCCTCGGCTCGGTGGGACCACCTCTCAAAAGGCACTTGATTTCCATTCCTAGGCAGCAAATGCGTCTCTCCTTTGTCCGCCTGGCAAGAGGGAGAGAGCCAACCCTCCATCTTTTCTGTGCATATTGCTGCCACGTGGCTGAGGTGTGGGTGGAGGGATTAAACGCTCTCCACATTAGGATGTGGCAGAATGATCGGAAGGAGCCCACGTCCGGGAAAGTAGATCTTAAAGAGATTCCAGCTGAGTGGCCACGCGGCAGATCTCAGCTTAGTGCTCAGGGAAGCGTTTTACCAATTGATTTATTTTTAATAACTTAGACTGTGGGAATAAAATGCCCATTTTGGGTACCGTGCTCAGTATTCATCGTTATTTGGCTTAACTCTGTCTGCTAATCCCCGGTGGGCCTATTTGACTTTAACTATTTTAAAAATTACGATTTATATCGTCCTTCTATTGCACCATGAAATACTGTACCCTGATCTTCCTGCCACTTATTTTCCTCACAACAACAACCTGTGAGGTGGAGAGGGCTAGAGGGAGGGATGGGCCCAAAGTCATCGTAATGGCTTTCATGCCTAAGTGGGAATTAGAACTCACATTCTCGCCTAAGGCGGGAACTTGAATCCATAGGTCTCATGATGATTGGCCCAAAGTCACCGGATGATTTACATCGCCTAAGGCGGGGACTAGAATCCATAGGTCTCATGATGATTGGCCCAAAGTCACACGGATGATTTACATGCCTAAGGCGGGACTAGAATCCATAGGTCTCATGATGATTGGCCCAAGGTCACACGGATGACTTTACATGCCTAAGGCGGGACTAGACTTCATAGGTCTCATGGTGATTGGCCCAGGGTCACACAGATGATTTACATGCCTAAAACGGGACTAGAATCCATAGGTCTCATGATGATTGGCCCAAAGTCACACGGATGATTTACATGCCTAAGGCGGGACTAGAATTCATACGTCTCATGGTGATTGGCCCAAGGTCACACGGATGATTTACATGCCTAAGGCGGGACTAGAATTCATAGTCTCATGGTGATTGGCCCAAGGTCACACGGATGATTTACATGCCTAAGGCGGGACTAGAATTCATAGGTCTCATGATGATTGGCCCAAGGTCACACGGATGATTTACATGCCTAAGGCGGGACTAGAATTCACAGTCTCCTGGTGATTGGCCCAAAGTCACCTAGCCAACTTTGGTGCTTGAGGACTAGAATCCTCTGGTTTTATCCAGCATCTTCACCCCAACATCAAACTGGCTCTCAGAATATTGTTCCACCCAGATTTTATAATAGTTCCCTTTAGCTCTCCAGCTTTGACAGGCTTAATTTTAGGATAACTCTGGCTTTTCCAGATCCTTCACAATCTTGAGAGCCTTCTTCTGAACTTGCTCCAGATTTGTCGTTCTGGTTTTGGAATTCTAGGCTTTAGACTTAGAATAACTTTATTTGTCACTTTGAATGTACACTAATTGGCATACATTAAAATTAAATTTTGTTGCATACAGCTCTCCAAGGGTCACCACTGCCAATATACACTACATAAACATGATCCAAAAAAAAATTATGCATATACTCACATACCCACATATATTATATCAGTGTTTCTCAACCTTGGCAACTTGAAGATGTCTGGACTTCAACTCCCAGAATTCTCCAGCCAGCATTCGCTGGCTGGGGAATTCTGGGAGTTGAAGTCTGGACATCTTCAAGTTGCTAAGGTTGAGAAACACTGTATTATATCATCGGAGAAACAACACAGTGTAGTTCGAATGTAGATATGTACATGGCGAGAAAACAAATCTTGCGAGTTACAGACGGACAGCATAGGAAACAAAGCTTTTGCAGAATCTGGAAGTCCTGCTAGAAATACTTTGAAACCTCCTCCTAGTGCGGAGGAACAAAAACAGACCATGAAGAGCAGAGGTGGAATTCAGCCAGTTCAAACCAGTTTGCCCGAACCAGTAACTGAAATTGCAGATGGGCCCATTTAGGCACATTTTTGAGGCCAGGCGCATGTGCGGAAGGCACGCATGTGAGCAAAGAGCATGCGTGGAAGACTGGGTACATGCATGCAAGGGATGTGAACACCTGTGAAGTGAGCGGGTGCGCCCACAGCGCACCGGTGATAACAAAATGTGAACCCACCGCTGGTGAAGTGAGTGCATCGGGTCTCTAACAATGCCTCTAGGCTTTTTTTTTTCCAGACAACAAGTTTTTATTCAGTGACTAAGTTAACCATTTTCTCTCCTGATCCATTAAAGCATAAGCTAAACAGATTGTGGGGAAGCCACAATACACCCACCGAGATTAACAGCTTAGTCGCCTGGGTTAAGTATGTTGTGTGAACATGGCCTGCAGGTTTCTACCTGCGTGCTGACAGTTACCAAACCCTCGTAAGACACAGAAAGAAGATGTGGCCCAAGCACAATTTTAGTCTGGCTTTTATCGGGGATTCAATGAATCACAAAGAAAGATCAAAATGAAGAAAGGGCTTTGTTCTGTAATGTTTCGTCTCCTCGCTGCATTCCTTAAGCGTCTTCCCCACCTCTGTGGTCTTTTATTTTCTCTAGCTCTATTTCAAACTTAAAGAGACCAGAGGTAGAAAAGGGCTGGAGAACCCCACTCCCACCCTAACCATGACTGGGAAATAAACCAATAGTAATAAAGTGGTACTTTATTAAAGTAAAATCTTTTATTTTGTTTCCTTTATATATCCCACCTTTTATCATTTTTATAAACAGTTAAAATGGTGAACATTTTCTCCTCCTGTTTTCTTCACAGCAACAATCCTGTAAGATAGGTTGGGCAAAGAGAGATAGAAAAAAATGGCCCAAAGTCACCCAGCTGGCTTTCATGCCTAAGGTAAAACTAGAATTCACAGTCTCCTGATGATTGGCCCAAAGTCATCTAGCTGGCTTTTATGCCTAAGGTAAAACTAGAATTCACAGTCTCCTGATGATTGGCCAAAATCATCTAGCTGGCTTTTATGCCTAAGGTAAAACTAGAATTCACAGTCTCCTGGTGATTGGCTCAAAGTCACCCAGCTGGCTTTCATGCCTAAGACTAGAACTCTCACTCTCCTGCGGATTGGCCCAAAGTCACACAGGCAGTTTTCATGCGTAAGGTAAAACTAGAACTCACAGTCTCCTGGCGATTGGCCCAAAGTCACCCATGCAGTTTTCATGCCTAAGGTTTGAAACTAGGATTCACAGTCTCCTGGTGATTGGGCCAAAATCACCCAGCTGGCTTTCATGCCTAAGGTAAAACTAGAACTCACAGTCTCCTGGCGATTGGCCCAAAGTCACCCATGCAGTTTTCATGCCTAAGGTTAAACTAGAATTCACAGTCTCCTGATGATTGGCCCAAAGTCATCTAGCTGGCTTTTATGCCTAAGGTAAAACTAGAATTCACAGTCTCCTGGTGATTGGCTCAAAGTCACCCAGCTGGCTTTCATGCCTAAGACTAGAACTCTCACTCTCCTGCGGATTGGCCCAAAGTCACCCAGGCAGTTTTCACGCCTAAGGTAAAACTAGAATTCACAGTCTCCTGATGATTGGCCCAAAGTCATCTAGCTGGCTTTTATGCCTAAGGTAAAACTAGAATTCACAGTCTCCTGGTGATTGGCTCAAAGTCACCCAGCTGGCTTTCATGCCTAAGACTAGAACTCTCACTCTCCTGCGGATTGGCCCAAAGTCACACAGGCAGTTTTCACGCCTAAGGTAAAACTAGAATTCACAGTCTCCTGATGATTGGCCCAAAGTCATCTAGCTGGCTTTTATGCCTAAGGTAAAACTAGGATTCACAGTCTCCTGGTGATTGGCTCAAAGTCACCCAGCTGGCTTTCATGCCTAAGACTAGAACTCTCACTCTCCTGCGGATTGGCCCAAAGTCACACAGGCAGTTTTCATGCCTAAGGTAAAACTAGAATTCACAGTCTCCCGATGATTGGCCCAAAGTCATCTAGCTGGCTTTTATGCCTAAAGTAAAACTAGAATTCACAGTGTCCTGGTGATTGGCCCAAAGTCACACAGCTGGTTTTCATGCCTAATGGAAAACTAGAACTCTCAGTCTCCTGGTTTCTAGCCTGGTGCCTTAACCACTAGACCAAACCACTAGATCAAGTCTAGGCCAGACCTGAGTACAGGGTCTGCACCCACCTTCTAGTAGCTTTCTTGGCAACAGTGTGGGGTTTTTTTTGTGGGGGGGGGGGGGTCCTGCCTTCTCCCTGCAGAATATTTTATTTTTCCAAACCCTTCTAGAGGCCTTTTATTTCTTGGTGCTGTCCCATTTCATGGTTCTGGACTTTTTTTAAAAGAAAAAATGCTTTATCTTCTTTTTGCCTGCTTATCTCCATCAAGGTCATCTTCTTTGCCAGAACTGGTGAGGTGGGCAGCTTTCTAAATTTGATTAATAAAATAAACCAATAAAACATGTGTAAATGTTTATAGATTTTGACCTCCCCTTTCCTGCGGGCACCTGTGTCCTTGCAGCTTTGTACCAAGTCCTACAGAGACTTCACCTGGCTGGTTCCCTAAATCCACAGCAGTTAGTCCAGGTGCCGCTGAGAGCTAGCGGTTTTGTGTCATTAACGTGAAGCTGCAGTGGGTTTAATTTGATGTATTGTCTGCAGTGGGTTTAATTGTCCAAAACATTCTCCCATTGTTCTTTCCCTCCCCGGTTCTGCAGCTTGACTTATTTCACGTTGAGGGGGTGGGACAGCAGATGGAAGTTGCCCGAAGAAGCCCTCCAAACGATGAGCTTAGGGAACCTGCAGTGGGCCTGATCTTAGCCCCAGGTGCATTTTGAGAAAACATCCCAGCCTTGCAAAGCAACATTTCCTGCAGTCTTGCCTTGACCAAAGCTCAGGAAAGCTTCCGAGCCAGCTAAAATTAGCTTCATGGTACACTCTCCCCAGCTGTGATGAGGAGTCAGAACTTTTTGAGGGTTGTGCAGTTTTAATTAGATTTTATTTTATTTATTTATTTCGCCAAGCATGTATTAGATAACAGATATAAGTATAAACATGATTACAAATACATGAAATGGATACGAATACAAGGGAATATCAGGACAGGGACGGGCGGCACGCTGGTGCGCTTATGCAGGCCCCTTAAAGACCTCTTAGGAATGGGGGGAGGTCAACAGTAGACAGTCTAAGGCTAAAGTTTTGGGGGTATCTATTGTGAGCTCGTGTGTAGTTGTGGTTGAAGCTGAAGCAGTCATTGACAGGTAGGACATTGTAATGGATAATTTTATGTACTACGCTTAGTTAGGTCAGACCATAAGCTAGGTTAGGTTAGGTTTAGGTTTATTGGATTTATATGCCACCCTAACAATTGCAGTGAGAAAGATCATAAAATGGGACAAAACTCACTTAACAAACATCTCGCTGAGCAACAGGAATTTGGGGCTCAATTATGGTTGTAAATCAAGGGCTACCTGCAAATTTAACTCCCTTGTTCTGGTTCACTTCTCTTGGACAACTGAAAAAGAAAAAGTCCACTCCCTTTGCTGGGTATCACCCGTCACATATTTGAAGCTTGAGATTCTCTTCTGAAGGCTAAAAAACACACCCAAATCTTTTCACCGTTCCTCATACCACTGGCTTTTTCCAAATACTTCACAATCTTGAGAACCTTCTTCTGAACTTGCTCCAGATTTGTTGTTCTGGTTTTGGAAATCTGGACTTTAGACTTGGAATAACTTTATTTGTCACTTTCAACGTACCCTGATCGGCATACATTAAAATGAAATTTCGTTGCATACAGCCCTCCAAGGGTCACCTCCTCCAATATACACTGCTTAAACGTGACTAAATAAATAAATAAATACAAAAATTATGTATATACTCACATATATTATATGACATATGGGCCGCGGTGGCTAAGAAACTGAGCTTGTCGATCAGAAAGGTCGGCAGTTCAGCGGTTCGAATCCCTAGCACTGCATAACGGTGGGAGCTCCTGTGACTTGTCCCAGCTTCTGCCAACCTAGCAGTTCGAAAGCATGTAAAAATGCAAGTAGAAAAAATAGGAACCACCTTTGGTGGGAAGGTAACAGTGTTCCGTGCACCTTCACCGTTTAGTCATGCCGGCCACATGATCACGGAGACGTCTTCGGACAGCGCTGGCTCTTCGGCTTTGAAACAGAGATGATCACACACACCTCTAGAGTCAGGAACGACTAGCACATATGTGCGAGGGGAACCTTTACCTTTCAACCAAGGCAGTTTGTGAGCGTGCCTTCAGCAACCTGCTGGGTTTCTCTGTGATGCTCCCATTTAGTGAATGAATGAGGAACCATTATTTGTTTAATATCGCCACTTAACTTCTATTTTTTCAGTGGTGTTTAGGTTGGGTGCAGAAGCCACATCGGCCGGTCCCTTAATTCTCTATCGACCCAGTTCCTATTGATTTTTTTTTCTTCCTCCTTTGTACGTGGTACAAAGCATTGAAAAGTACCTTCCCCCCTTTTAAAGCATGAAAAAAGTCTAGTTTTCCTTTTTCTTTTGTCTTCCAGCTTTCATCTTGCACACATATACACAAACATGCGAGCCCCTATGTGTGGGGTTGTTGTTTTTTTTTGAATCTGTTAATTTCTGTCTCAAACAATGGTTTGAAAAAAGCGAACCCTGCATTGGTGGGGAAATACTAAGAATAAAAGAAATGCTAGGAAGATGATAGATAGATAGATAGATAGATAGATAGATAGATAGATAGATAGATAGATAGATAGATAGATAGATAGATAGATAGATTAGATTAGATTAGATTAGATTAGATTAGATTAGATTAGAAAGACTGATGGATGGATGGATGGATGGATAGATAGATAGATAGATAGATAGATAGATAGATAGATAGATAGATGATAGATAGATAGATAGATAGATAGATAGATGATGGATGGAGATGGAAAGGTGGGTGGATGGATGGATGGACATATAGACATAGACAGATACTTCAATAGAATTTGTATACTTTAATAGAATTTGTATGCCGCCCACTCCCTAGGGACTCTGGGCGGCTCACAACAAATAAAAGCATTTAAAAACATTTAAAATTACAGAATTAAAATCAACACAGCCATCCATTTCATCAAATGGGGCTGGAATAGTCAACAGCCCCAGGCCTGCCGGAACAGCCAGGTCTTGGTCGCTTTACGGAAGGCCGGGAGAGTGGTGAGGGTCCGGATCTCAGCAGGTAGTTCGTTCCACAAGGCCGGTGCAGCTACAGAGAAGGCCCTCCCTCGGGGAGCCGCCAGCTGGCATTGTCCGGTCGACGGCACCCGGAGGAGGCCCAACCTGTGTGATCTCGGTCATTGGGAGGTAAATGGCAGGAGACGGTCTCTCAGGTAGCCAGGTCCAATACCATGTAGGGCTTTAAAAGTAACGACTAGCACCTTGAAGTGAAGCGAAGCGAAGATGATAGATAGGAAGACATGATAGATGATAGTTAGGTAGGCAGACTTCCTCAATATGGATGACACTGGCCTATATCACAAGGCAATATGAATGATAAACCCAGAGTGTGGTTGTATTTATATATCAGATTTTAATTAGGTTTGTTAGGTGCTAGCAACCGCATTAAGATGATATGTTAAGCTCGATTCACTCAAATTTTGGAATAGTTGTGGCGATGATGATGATTTGTTTTAGCTTCATGTCTTGGGCAAAGCCAGAAAACGAGTTAATTCAGAAACAAGGTTCAACAAATTCCACAAACTCAGCTTTAAGAGAGAAAGGGAAAGATGATGGAACCCACTTCACATAAATGCCAAACATCGCTGTGAGGAAGCCAGATATGAGTTGTATGATTTATGCACTTAAAACTTCTCAGGTTTTCCGCCTATTATGAGCAGCAAGTGTCCACAAAGTTGATACTGCCTAGAGAGGCTCCCTCTGTATTGGGCAGCTCCTACTGTATGGGACATACAAAGGGACACAGTGGCTCAGTGGCTAAGACACTGGGTTTGTCGATCAGAAAGGTTGGCAGTTCGGCAGTTCGAATCCCTAGTACCGCGTAACGGAGTGAGCTCCTGTTGTTTGTCTCAGCTTCTGTCAACCTTGCAGTTCAAAAGCACGTAAAAAAATACAAGTAGAAAATTAGAGACCATCTTTGGTGGGAAGGTAACAGCGTTCCATGCGCCTTCAGCATTTAGTCATGCTGGCCACATGACCAAAGAAACATCTTCAGGCAGTGCTGGCTCTTTGGCTTTAGAACAGAGATGAGCACCGCCCTCTAGAGTCGGGAACAACTAGCAAGTATATGCAAGGGGAACCTTTATCTTTATGGTAGGAATGCAGAGGTATTCCATGTTATAAATGCAATCAGCACAATTTTTGAACACCTCACCCTTCCAGGTAGGTAAGTAGGTAGATAGGAGAAGGAAGGAAGGAAGGAAGGAAGGAAGGAAGGAAGGAAGGAAGGAAGGAAGGAAGGAAGGAAGGAAAGAAGGAAAGAAGGAAATTGGAGATAGAGAAGAGAGAGGGGGAGGGAAGGAAGGAAGGAAGGAAGAAAGAAAGAAAGAAAGAAAGAAAGAAAGAAAGAAAGAAAGAAAGAAAGAAAGAGGAAGGAGAAAAGAAAAGAGAAGGAGACAGTCTGTGCTAGGTATCTTATGGGTGTTGCCAGAGATATCAAAACCAGTTTCTGTTGGGGTGGTGGAACAACTTTATTCTATCTTCCGAGATTGCTGCTTTGACATACTTCCTTGCTCTCGTCCTCTTACCAAACGATAGCTCCAAAATAATGATAAAGGCTTCCAGAGTCTTTTAGACCAGCCCAATTCAGGGGATAACCGAGAATAGTCCGTTTGGGAACCAAGAGGGATGGTACTTGAATAATGTTGGAGCTTCTGGTCCTGAACGATAAAGCCAAAACGCATCCCATAAACTGGGCCAAAGCTATTAGGCTAATGAAGGAGCTTGAGGGAGGGTGTGGTTATTAATTTGTGCAACGTCACCACTATTATGAGTTTATTATAGAACGAGATTAGGACAAGTGTGGGTTTGTATGTCTCTCCCCCAATCTGGGGCCCTCTGATAAAATTGGATTGCAACACCCTAGTCTCCGACAATGTCTTTAGGAACATATCAGCGCCCGTGTTCAGAGTCAGCTTAATCATTAGATATGTATCCTGTTTTGCCTCCAGCAATCCAGGGTAGTTGCAATCCTGTGAAGTAAGATGGGTCACGAGACGGGAACTGACCCAGAGTTACCCAGGGAGCTTCTATGGCTGAAGGTGGCCTCAAATCTCGGTTTCCCAGGTTTCGGCCCTACACCGTAACCCTGTGATGGCTAACCTTTTCCGGACTGAGTGCCCAAAGGACGTGCCCAAACCCCCCAAATGCAATGTGTGTACACCTCCCATGCATGCACCCCTCCCCCTGCACATGCACCCACTTTGCATATGCCCCACAATCCCCGTGCATGCGTACATGACCCCCGCAGATGTCCCATCCCCGTACATGCATGCACATGACCCCACACACATACACACCACCCCTTGCTGCGCGAGTGATCCCCACTATGTGCAGCAACAACCTGAAAACCAGCTGGCCGGCAGGAGGTGCGCACATCACTATCACAGCCATAATCTCTACAACACTGCTCTTGCAGTGTGAGAGAATTGACTGGCTCTATTCTTTATTGTTGTTGTTGTTGTTGTTGTTGTTGTTGTTGTTGTTGTTGTACATTTTCCTTTATTCTACATCACAATTTCAATTTCGCAACAGTGGTATAGTAGTTGTATTGAGTCTTTTTAAATATATACATGGTGTTATACACCCTAATTGTAACTGTTATTCTTTTAATCATATAGTATAGTCTCTTTTTAAATGCCTAATATTGTATGACATAGTTACATCCATTATTTATTATCAAAATTGATTATCAAAATTTATATGCCGCCCAATCCCGAAGGACTCCATATGGAAGGATTTCCATAGTTGTGCCGTAACACTCTATACTTTTATCACTCTATACATTTTAATCGATCATCGCATATAGTCCGACAATACTATTGCTAACAATGTATATTCTTATGTATATCTCTATACCTGTATTTATTTCTAATTTGTTAATCTTCTTTCATTGTTAATTTTCTAACCTCTGCCTCTATTATCTAGCCATTTATACAATGTCCCATATTGAGTAATGTTCTCCTTTATCTTTAAGTTCCATCGCTAACCTGTCCATTTTGGCACACTCTAATATTTTCTTTATTACCATTTCATCTGTAGGTGTACTTCCGTTTTTTTCCAATTTTGTGCATACATAATTCTAGCTGCTGTTATTATGTGTAACATTAAATGTATAATTCTTTTATTGTATTTCCCCGGTAGTATATCTATTATGATTGATTGTATATGAGGTCAGAAATAGTGTACTGAGGACTGATCACCGAATGGGGGCTATATTCAGGGTTAATAAATCCCCAAATTGTTTATTATCCAAACTAGGTAACATCATCTGTGCTAGTGGAAGAATTGGATTTATGAATTAGA
Organism: Thamnophis elegans; assembly: GCF_009769535.1. Lineage (NCBI taxonomy): Eukaryota > Metazoa > Chordata > Lepidosauria > Squamata > Natricidae > Thamnophis > Thamnophis elegans. The sequence continues at coordinate 64,086,035 of NC_045550.1, forward strand.
GGACATGTCAATTGGGGGTTATTGGTCTTGAAGACTCCATGTTACCTCCAAGTATCTTCAACTCTGTTGTTGTGGTGAGAGCCGAGGTGGCGCGGTGGTTAAATGCAGCACTGCAGGCTACTTCAGCTGACTGCTAGATCAGCAGTTCAGCGGTTCAAATCTCACCGGCTCAGGGTTGACTCAGCCTTCCATCCTTCCGAGGTGGGTAAAATGAGGACCCGGATTGTTGTTGGGGGCAATATGCTGACTCTGTAAACCACTTAGAGAGGGCTGAAAGCCCTATGAAGCGGTATATAAGTCTACTGCTATTGCTATTGCTATTAGAGAGAGCGTTGACTGGCTCAGATTGATTCAACCAACTACCATGGTTAACCATGGCAGAGTAGACCCACCATCTTTCCAATCCTAGTCCATCATCTTCACCATCACACATGTATCTCTCAGCTCCTGCAAGAGGAAGGAGTGAACTTCCATGGCTTGGGAGGAACCCTTGACTTTGTCCTTCTCACTTATAATCCAGTAACTTTAGAATAACAAGAGTTGGAAAGGACCTTGGAGGCCTTCTAGTCCAACCCCCTGCTCAAGCAGGACATTCTATACCATTCCAGACACGTTGCTGTCCAGTCTCTTCTTAAAAAGCTTCGGTGGTGGAGCACCCACAACTTCTGGAGGCAAGTCATTCCACTGACTGATTGTTCTCATTGTCAGGAAATTTCTCCTTAGTTCTAGGTTGCTTCTCTCCTTGGTGAGTTTTCATCCACTGGTTGGCTTCCTGTTCTTCTTTCAGATGCTTTGGAGAAGATGTTGATCCCCTCTTCTTTGTGGCATTCCCTTAGATATTGGAACACCACTATCATGTATCAAGCCACGTATCACATATTTATCACTACACCATAGTTTATACCCCATGAAATGTGGAGTCACCCAAATGTCTGGCCATCAAAGATCAGTGTTAGATTTCTTGAATCGGATCAGACCAGGTTTGCATCTGTGGTGGGGATAAACCAGATGTTGCTAGGAAAGATAAGAGTTTGGACACTGTGGAGGGACCCATTTCCATTTTGGTTGTGGTGCTCAGAAAACCAGAAGATGGAACCTCTGTCTCTCATATGGTTAACAAGGATTTGTCTCCAGGAATGTGTGTAACATTTGAAGAAGAAAAAAACAGAGCAGACAAGTGCTCATAATTGCCTCATGTTGGCATTGAATCTCATAAGTTAATTAGTGCTGTAATTTTAGACTGTAAGCAATCTAGGAAGCCATCAAGACATGGAGGAGGAAGCAGAATTATCTGGCAAAAAGAACCTGTCATGTGAGCAAACGTCATAAAGTCAACAAGACTTCTTGCCCAAGTCAGATCCAGCCCTGAGCTAGAAGTTTCTCTTTTCAAGGTCAGAACCAAATAATGTCTAAATATACTTAGAATCCAGGAGGGCTTCATATCTGGAAGAAGTTTGATCCAGCAGCTGGCTTTTTAACAGAAGCAGCAGGAAAGCAAGTGGCAATACATGTGTTGTGATGCTAGCATGCAAAGGAGAATAACCAAATAACAGAGTTGGAAAGGACCTTGGAGGTCTTCTAGTCCAACCTCCTGCTTAGGTAGGAAACCCTACACTACTTCAGACAAATGGTTATCCAACATCTTCTTAAAATCTTCCCGTATTGGAGCATTCACAACTTCTGGAAGCAAGCTGTTCCACTGATTAATTGTTCTGTCAGCAAATTAATTCTAAGTTGCTTCTCTCCTTGATTATTTTCCACCCACTGCTTCTTCTTCCTGCCTTCAGGTGCTTTGGAGACCAGCTTGATCCCCTCTTCTTTGTGGCAGCCCCTCAAATATTTCAACACTGTATGTCACCCCAGGTCCTTCTTTTCATTAAACTAGACATACCCAGTTCCTGCAACCGTTCTTCATATGTTTTAGCCTCCAGTCCCCCAATCCTCTTTATTCCTCTTCTCTGCACTCTTTCTAGAGTCTCCACATCTTTTCTACATCGTGGAGACCAAAACTGGATGCACTAGGGCATTACAGAGTGATATTAACACTTCAGGTGATGTTGGTAGTCTTCAGGTTACAATAGCAATTGGGACCAGAATTGCCATCGTTAAGGGATGCAGTCATGAAGTATGGTATCACATGACTGCACTGCTTAGCAACGGCCATTCTGCCAGTCTCAGTTGCGATCATTAAGCTAGGACCACATCGATCATTAAGTGAGGACCTTATGTGACTATGACTTTCCATTTAGATTTCCTGCCATTTCATTGACTTGGTCAGCAAGGAGGGTTGCAGATTAGAATCACATGATTGTGAGACGCTGCCATGGCCAGAACTCCAAGGAACACCTCAACCACCACTCATTCAATGCTATTGTAATGTTCAATGGTCACTGGACATGTGGTGGTTAAACAAGGACTGCCTGTAGACCCTGGACAGCATGTGGAGACTCTGGAGAGTGCAGAGTAGAACGACAAAGATCATTAGAGGGCTGGAGGCTAAAGCATATAAAGAACGGTTGCAGGAATTGGGTTTAATGAAAAAAAGACATGGGAGGGACATGATAGCAGTGTTCCAATCAGTGGTGGGTTTCAAAAATTGTTGGAACCTACTCTGTGGGTGTGGCCTCCTTTGTGGGAGTGGCTTGCCACCCATGTGATCAAATGGGAGTGGCTTGCCGCCCATGTGACCGCAAATGAAATTATGAATTAGTACTTAGGTCGGTCCAAGTAGCTATTCAGAAACTCTGGCATTGAAGCATGCAAGTCTTAAAGCTGTCAAGTTACAAGATCCTTGCCAGTGGTGGGTTTCAAAAAAATTTGGAACCTCTTCTGTAGGTGTGGCCTGTTTTCCGGGTCCACTGGTGGAAACTCTTCTAACTGGTTCGGTAGATTTGACGAACCGGTTCTACTGAATGGGTGCGAACTGGTAGGAACCCACCTCTGGTTCCAATATCTCAGGGTCTGCCACAAAGAAGAAGGGTTCAACCTGTTTTCCAAAGCACCAGAAGGCAAGACAAAAAAAAAAAAAAACAATAGATGGAAACTAATCAAGGAGAGAAGCAACCTAGAACTAAGGAGAAATTTCCTAACAGGGAGAAGAACATTTAACCAGTGAAACAGCTTGTCTTCAGAAATTGCGGGTGCTCTGGAGACTTCTAAGAAGAGATTGGACAGCCTTATCTGGAATGGTATATGGTTTTCTACTTGAGCAGGGGATTGGACTAGAAGACCTCCCAAGTCCCTTCAACACTGTTATTCTGTTATTATTGTTATTCCAATTACAACACAATGGATTTAAATGATATCACAGTCAAATCGGTTAGTCCTAGAAGAGATCAACCCTGGCTACTCTTTAGAAGGCCAGATCCTGAAGAGGAAACTCTACTTTGGCCACCTAATGAGAAGGAAGGACACAATGGAGAAGAGTCTCGTGCTGGGAAAGATTGAGGGCAAAAGAAGAAGGGGACGACAGAGAATGAGGTGGATGGATGGAGGCACCAAAGCAGTAGGCGTGAGCTTAAATGGACTCCAGAGGATGGTAGAGGACAGGAAGGCCTGGAGGAACATTGTCCATGGGTTCGCGATGGGTTGGACAAGACTTCACAACTAACAAGAACAACAATGCCTATGAAGTCATTATGGTTTTTAACTGCTGTCTGTGCCTGTATCCTCTTGGGACACCAGTCTATAAAGATAGAAGTTCCCAGTTTTTTATGGCAGTACCTTTCTTTGACATTTATAGTGATTCTCCGATCAACCTGATTGAAGTGGATTTGCAATAATCTTGTAATGAGCCTATAGATCTGGACTAAGAATACTATGATTGTGTGTTCCTTTGATTAGCTGATGCCAGAGATACCAAAAAATGTTTGATGGTGAACTGTCTCCCCCTCCCCCTCTCCCCCCCACCTCACATCTCATTTAGAGTTTAAAGTCCCTTACTTGTGAGACCCTGTTTTGAGCCAAAGAAGCTGTTTTAAGTGTGCAAGAAATGTTTTAATCTTGAAATGAAACAACTCTGTTTTTGCCCTGGAAACTGGGTTAGAGTTTGCGAAGTTTCAGGTTTGAAAGATTTTTGCACTCTTCGAGGTGATGCTATGAGCCTAAAACAGGGTTCGGCAACCCGAGGCCCTGGAGCCACATGCAGCTCTTTCATCCCTCTGCTGCGGCTCCCTGTCGCTGGTCGGTAAAAGGAAAAAGGACACCGCACTAGGAGGAGACTCTATGGTGGGTGAACCAGACTTATGGTTGGCAGAGGAAAAAGGACGCCGTGCTAGGAGGAGATTCTATGGTGGGGGAACAGGACTTCCAGTCAGCTCAAGAATTGAATGGGGGGCTTCTGGTTAGGACCTTTGTGGCTCTTGGTGGCCCAGTGGCTAAAATGCTGAGCTTGTTGTTCAGAAAGGTTGGCAGTTCGGCGGTTCGAATCCCTAGCCCTGCATAATGGAGTGAGCTCCCATTACTTGTCCCAGCTTCTGCCAACTTAGCAGTTCGAAAGCATGTAAAAAGGCAAGTGGAAAAATAGGAACCACCTTTGGTGGGAAGGTAACAGCGTTCCGCGCATCTTCGGCGTTGAGTCATACTGGCCACATGACCACGGAGACGTCTTCAGACAGCTACCCAGACATTTCCCACTGGGTTGGGGAATTGTGTTTTTCTCCCAAGATGCATTTCTAGAAAAATCTACAAGGTTCTGCAGTTAAATCACTGTGAGTTTTGAAAGCTGAATTTAACTATTAGGAACTTTCGAAGGAGTTGGAAGATATATGTGAGCAAAAAACAAGAGCAAAAGTTTCTCAACTTCAGAGAATCTAAAAGCACGCTAGAAAGGGAGACAGTCCCATTCAGAATCAATATTTATGCAACATTTCTTAATCAGAAATCTTTCTTTTACGGCTCTTTATCTTCCTATAAAGCATGTAATTATTTAGGGAGGGAGGGAGGGCAGGATATGCAATATTTCTTACTGAAAATCAACATTGCTTGCAGATTTATTCAAAGATCTCCAGTGCTTTAGTTTTAATGATGTTCTTCTCAACCATAACCTCTATACATTGGGGAGGGGGGGGGCGTTGGTAGACTGATAGTATTCAACAACTTACATTTGTGATTAGCCAACGAAAATATGAAGGTGTCTCTTTGACTCCTTGAAAATAAAGCAGGTCTAGATGTTTTCCAATAACGATTTTCATATTTTACCCAAAGTGGGAATCTATGGATAAGAGATCTACTCAATCATGCAATCAACTAGAATAGGGGTTGGCAACCTTAAGCATTCAAAGATCCATTTGGACCTGTTTCCCACAAAAAAAGAAAACTCCGGGAGCCACAAAAAACCTTCTGACATCTAAAATGAAGATAACTCTGCACATATCATTTTTTACCTTTATGCTATATATATATAAAAAAAACTACAGTGTGCTGCATTTATATAATCAATGAACTGCTAGTCAGAAAACAAATTTTTATTTCTGCATGCAACAAAAACATTTTGAACTCTGAAAAAAACAGATGGGTTGAAAAGCTCAATAAATCGGGTGCCGGTGGGTGTTGCACGCTGGTGGTTGTGACGCATGTTTTGAGCGACAGGGAGCCACAGCAGAGGGATGAAAGAGCCACATGCGGCTCCAGAGCCGCGGGCCCTGAACTAGAACATTAAACAGACTTTCTATTATGGCATGATGTCCTGGCTTATTACAAAGTTAATGTTAATCGTAAGCTTGCTGGCTTGCATAAAATTGGAAATCATAGTGAATATGGTGACTCTGGTGACAGCACCTTCAAACCCTGATTGACCTACGAAGCTTACTCCGGGAAATCCCAAGTTAACAGAATTTGAAGCTGAGAAATTTAAAAAAAAAATCCCAGCAGGAGATACTGTGATGTCAACCCTTTTCTGCCTGTCTTTCTGATTGATAGATGAGTTCTTGGGGTTGTTGTTTACATAAGGAAGGAGTCAACAGCTTCAGTTTCAGCCAACAGGCTCTTTTGCATTTTGGGGTTTTGCTAAGTTGAGAGAAGTGTATCCCCAACACAATCGGAATGCTATTTATCTGGAGTAGGTTGGTTATTGGAAGCCATACTAGTTTTGGAGAATTAGACATTATATTAACCACTCGGCCTCCCATTATTTGAGGCTCATTGTGTCGCTGTAAGCATAGTGTCACCCTGCATTCGAAGTTTTGGTGGGTGAAAACTATCTACACTGTAATGATCAAAGCTGGCAAGGTGAAATTATTCTAGCAGCTGTATGATGGTGTCTTTAAACACTTTCTTATTTTCCCTTCTTCTCCTTTTTCCCCGTCTCTTCCTTTCTCTTCTTCCTCTCTCCTCTTCCTTCCTCTCTCCTTTCTTTTCCATTCATTTTCAGCTCCTCTTTATTTTTTCTTTCTCTTCCTCTATCACCTGTCATTTCTCTATGTACAGTATCTATCATCATCATTTATCTACGGCAGGGGTGTCAAACCTGCGGTGTTACATGACGTATCGTGATTTTTTCCCCTTCGCCAAATCAGGCATGGGCGTGGCCAGTGTGTGACACATCCCTAACCCTAACCCTAACCCACTGGCCGTGAGTTTGACAACCCTGATCTATGGGATCACTTGCCTGCCTTTGTATTTGTATTTGTATTTGTATTTATTTGTCTTGTATGCCGCCCACTCCCGAAGGACTCCGGGCGGCTCACAATAGACAAGGGAAGGGGGAAGACTAGAGAAAGACAACACTTTAAAAACAAAACCGCAGCATTCACAATTTCCGCGGGGCTGGATGTTTCACAGCCCCCCCCCCTCCGGCCTGCTGGAGCAGCCAGGACTTGGTGGCTTTGCGGAAAGCCGGGAGGGTCGTAAGGGTCCGGATCTCGACAGGGAGATCATTCCAGAGGGCTGGAGCTGCAACAGAGAAGGCTCTCCCCCGGGGGGTCACCAGCCGACATTGGCTGGCGGATGGAATCCGGAGGAGACCTAACCTGTGAGATCTGATCGGTCTATGGGAGGTAATCGGCAGGAGGCGGTCTCTCAGGTACCCAGCCTTCCTTCCTTTCTTCCCAATAGCAATAGCAAGAGAGCTTAAACTTATATACCACTTTACTATGCATTACAGCCCTTTCTAAGCGGTTTACAGAGTCAGCATATTTGCCCCCTAACAATCTGGGTCCTCATTTTACCCACCTCAGAAGGATGGAAGGCTGAGTCAACCTTCAGCCTGGTGAGATTCGAACTGCTGATTTGCAGGCAGCTGGCAGTCAGCAGAAATAGCCTGCAGTACTGCATTCTAACCACTATGCCACCACAGCTTCCTCCCTCCCTCCTTCTTTCTTTCTTTCTTTCTTTCTTTCTTTCTTTCTTTCTTTCTTTCTTTCTTTCTTTCTTTCTTTCTTTCTTTCTTCCCTTAACTTCTTGAACACATCTTCCATTTATTTTGAAGCAGAAACAATGCATATAGCGGACTGCTGAAAATAGAGTTGTTCTTGCCCAGCCTCGGGGGGACTGAAGAGGGCAAGACAGGGCACCACCAGTAACCATTCCAGGCAAGCGGCTTCTGATTTCTGCTGGGAATTCTGGAGTGGTTAAAAAAAAAATCACAGAAATTCAAGCAGACAGGAGCCGGGCCCACAGACATTTCTGTGGATATATGCGTGCATGCAAGCATCCTCTCCAAAATGTCAAAATGTTCTTGCAAGATGTTCAGGAGCATTGGAAGCCTTCAAACTATTGAATTACTGCCGAATCCTCTCTGAGGTTCTTGCCAAGGAGTTAAGCTTGGCCAAGTGATAAATCTTGGGGGTATAGCAACCAGGAGTGGAATGTAGGGAGGTGTTTCCTTTAAATCAGTGGGGTAGGAGGGGGGGGAAACATGGGGGACATTCGCCTGAGATCATCTTCTGGGGATATCAGTCATCTGATCTGCAGAGAGAATTACCAGGCTGGTCTAGTTTGCTCTTGACTCAAAACTCTGGAGTAAACACTTTTTTGTCTGCATTTAACATTTGGAGAACCTGAGTCTGAGACAGGAAGGGGGGCATTTTGTGCTGGGTCCATCACGAAGGGAGCCCAGATAGAATAGAACAGAACAGAATAAGAAGTAGAGTAGAGTAGAGAAGAGAAGAGAAGAGAAGAGAAGAGAAGAGGAATAAGAGTAGAGTAGAATAGGAATTAGAATAGAGTAGAGTCGAGTATAGTTGGAATAGAATAGAATAGGAATAAGAATAGAGTTGAATACAATAGAACAGAATAGGAATAGAGTAGAATAGAATAGGAATAGAGTAGAATAGGAATAGGAAAAAGAATAGAGTAGAATAGAATAGAATAGGAATAAGAGTAGGGTAGGGTAGGATAGGGTAGAGTAGAGTAGAATAGAATAGGAATAAGAGTAGAGTAGAATAGAATAGAACAGAACAATAGCAATAGCAATAGCAGTAGACTTATATACCGCTTCATAGGGCTTTCAGCCCTCTCTAAGCGGTTTACAGAGAGTCAGCATATTGCCCCCAACAATCTGGGTCCTCATTTTACCCACCTCGGAAGGATGGAAGGCTGAGTCAACCCTGAGCCGGTGGGATTTGAACCGCTGAACTGCTGATCTAGCAGTAGCCTGCAGTGCTGCATTTAACCACTGCGCCACCTTGGCTCTGAACAAAAGTAAGAGTAACTGTAGTAATAATAGTAATAATAATAAATGCAGCTTTATTGAATAGTTTGACAGTGTTGAGGGAATTATTTGTTTAACAGAATGATGGCATTTGGGAAAAAACTGTTCTCGTGTCTAGTTGTTCTGATGTGCAGTCAGACAAAAGCAATACCTCTTTTGCTCTCACTTGCAGGCCACAAAGGAGTAGTAGAATTATGATCAGGAAGTGCAACTTATAGAACTTATAGTGTCCTGATGATGGGTCCAAAGTCCCCGAGAGGGCTTTCATGCCTAAGGCAGGACTAGAACTCACAATCTCCCTCTTTCTAGTCTGGTATCTTAACCACTAGACCAAGCTGACTCTCGGTAACATCACTACGCAAGCATGTAAAGAAGGGGTTTCCACGGTGACATCCCTTTGAGGAAAGGCATGCTATAACATCTCCCCCTTTGCTATGAATACACGAGAATCAGAACTATATTTTCTTATATCCTATCCAGAGCCTGTGGCACCAGACCAGTGGTGAGATTCAAATTTTTTTACTACTGTGGGCGTGGTTCTCTGGGCGTGGCTTTGTGGGCGTGGCAGGGGAAGGTTACTGCAAAATCTGCATTCCCTCCCAATCAGCTGGGACTCGGGAGGCAGAGAATAGATGGGGGCGGGGCCAGTCAGAGGTGGTATTTACCGGTTCTCTGAACTACTCAAAATTTCCGCTACCGGTTCTCCAGAACTGGCCAAAACCTGCTGAATACCTCCTCTGCACCAGACTATCAAACTGTTGAAAGAAATCAATAAGCGAGCATGACTGTTGAGATTTAAGATGCCCACATTGAAGAAAAAATTGTGTTCCTTCAGGCGGTAGTGGGGAACAAGGTCATCCTCTCTAAAATGTCCTCCCCACAAGAGGAGGAGGATTAGAACCCATGTTACATTCAGTCAAAAGTACCACACCAGATCCTTCTGTTCCTGAACTCTAGGAATGTTGATCTGGAATGATGAAAGTCTCTCTGCTCAACAGGAACAATGTTTCTCAACCCTAGTTATGTGGACTTCAACTCCCAGAATCCCTTAGTCAGCAGGGAATTCTGGGAATTGAAGTCTACACATCTTCAAGCTGGAGCTGGAGGGTGTAGGTTTAAGGCAGGGGTCGGCAACCTTAAACACTCAAAAGAGCCACAAAGGTCCTCCCCCGTTCAAATCTGAAGCCCACCGGAAGTCTTGTTCCCCCACCATAAAGTCTCTTCCTAGCGCGGCGTCCTTTTACCGACCAGCGATATGGAGCCACAGCAGAGGGATGAAAGAGCCACATGCGGCTCCAGAGCCATGAGTTTCCAACCACTGTTTTAATGAAAGGTGTTCTGACATATCTGATGGCATTCTGAGCCTTCTTCCTATTGGCAGAGTTCATAAGATTTACTTATTTATTTACTTATTTTCTTAGTTTAGTTTAATTTAGTTTAGTTTAGTTTAGCTTAGTTTAGTTTATTGTCATTGCACTTTGTACAATGAAATTAAATGCAATCTTCATTGTACAATGACAGTTCAGGTTGTGGTTATTTACTTATTTACTTTTATTTATTTATTTATTTATTTACATACTTACTTACTTATGAACTCCCTCAGAGATAAATAGAAATAAACTGAGAGAGAAGGAGAGGAGGAAGGAAGAGAGAAAAAGAGAAGGAGAGAGGGTAGGAAGGAAAAGACAGAGGGTAGGAATAGAGGAGAAGTAAGGGAGGGAAGAAGGGGAAGGAGAGGAGGAAGGAAAGAAGTAGAGAAGGAAGGGGGAAGAAAAGAAAGAGAAAATAAGGTGGTGTCATAGCAGGTGTGAAGGATGGTAAACAATACATTCCAAATTATACCTTATATCCTTTTAAATGGAATAATAATAATAATATAAGAATGGCAAAGAAAAAGAATAACTATGTGAATGTATACCTATAACTGCATGTAAGAGAATAAATGACAGTAAAAATATAAAGCACAATATAGGTAAACAATACTTGATCATAAGTAGCTAAGTATAAATAAATAAAGAAATGTATATAAATGGATAATGAATAACGAGATTATGAACGCAAGATAGAAATGTATAGAAGGGAAAACACTAACTGCAAAGAAACCGATTCGGAACTGCTGTATGATATACGATGGAACTTATTGTTCCTATTTTGTTTTTAAGTTATGTGGTTATTTTTGTTAATGTGCTTATGTGTTCTGTTGATGTGTTTATGTGTATAAAATAAAAATTAAAAGAAAAAAAGAAATAAACTGTCCATCTCCCTCAGAGATAAATTATCTCTGAGGGAGATGGACCATTTGAATGAAGTGGCCTCTTCTGTTACTTCTTCCTTTTCATTACGTTTAAGCCAACTTTCCCAATCTCTGGGCTGCATGAACTTCAATTCCCACATCTCCTAGCTAACCTGGCCATGGCCGAGAATTCTGGGAGCTGACGTCTGCACCTCTGGTGGGGCCCAAGGCTGCTGAAGTTGGTCAAAGTTACAATCCAAAGCTGCCCTGCAGTGGTCTTTCCACTTTAAGTCCTCCTTAGTTGTTGTTGGTGAAATTCAAGATGGCGCGTTGGTTCACTGTGCCCAAGGCTGCTACTCTCCATCTCTTGCATGCCATTCCCACAGCTCAATTTTGTTTATCTGTGTGTTTCCCTTCCAGCTTGCGGTCCTGGGACGTTCAAGTCGAAACAGGGAGAAGGTCTGTGCGCTCCGTGTCCCCCCAACAGCCGGACAAGCTCTGAGGCTGCCGTGCTTTGTACGTGCCGGAATAATTATTTCAGAGCGGATACTGATCCCCCCGACAGTGCCTGCACCAGTAAGCCTCGTTCCAAGGTTTTCTCTCAGGTTTTAACAAATGTTTACTCGCGCTGTCTCAGGTATCCAGGATGAATTAGCATATCTCTGAAATCGAAAAAACAAACAAACCGGCAAGAGGAATTAAATTAAGAACGCTGCTAAATGCAAGCAAGATGGAATGTTTCTCAGCTGGCCACATCTGTCCAGGCAGATAGCCAGCCTGGGAGAGGATTGATTATTTTCCAGAAAGGCTATTTCACACGCTAGCTGTGTTTGCTTGGCAAGCCACATTGAGATAAAAACCATGAGATTGCATTTGCACAACATGCTTAGCTTGGGTAAAGTAAACCTGGTTGGTTTGCGCCTGCCCTAACCCATCCTATTTGTTTATGACTCCCTAAACAAGTTAAAGGAATAGAATAGAATAGAATAGAATAGAATAGAATGGCAGAGTTGAAAGGGACCTTGGAGGTCTTCTAGTCCAACCCCCTGCTTAGGCAGGAAAACCTACACCAATTCAGACAAATGGCTATCCAGCATCTTCTTTAAAACTTCCAGTGTTGGAGCATTCACAACTTCTGGAGGCAAGTTGTTCCATTGATTAACTGTCAGGAAGTTTCTCCTTAGTTCTAGGTTGCTTCTCTCCTTGATTAATTTCCACCCATTGCTTCTTGCTCTACCCTCAGGTGCTTTGGAGAACAGCTTGACTCCCTCTTCTTTATGTCAGCCCTTTAGATATTGGAAGACTGCTATCATGTCTCCCCTAGTCCTCCTTTTCATTAAACTAGATATACCCAGTTCCTGCAACCGTTCCTCATATGTTTTAGCCTCCAGTCCCCTAATCATCTTTGTTGCTCTTCTCTGCACTCTTTCTAGAGTCTCAACTTCTTTTTTACATTGTGGCGACCAAAACTGAATGCAGTATTCCAAGTGTGGCCTCACCAACGCATTATAAAGTGGTATTAACACGTGATCTGGATTCTATCCCTCTGTTGATGCAGCCTAAGTTGAGGACTACCCGTAGCGTCCATTCAAGATGGGGAAATTGGAAAGTAATTAGTTAGACATAATTCGACTGGGTGACTTTATCTGGACTTGGAAATAACAGTCGAGTCTATTAAAACCTGAATGTGCGACTACGGAGAATATCAGTCTAGACTGGAAAATAAAATTTGTAAAAAACAAATCCTAAAAGCAGGGAATAACCAATTCAGAAACGTGACCCCAAAGCCAACAGGTTGAGTTCAGTTCAAAAGAGACTTCAACTCTTTTTTCTTTTTTGTCAAGTTTTTTATTTTATATTATTTATCCATAGCAATGCGTGAATGGTGTGTTACCTTACATCTTAATACCAATAGGCATAATATTTATAATTATCATAATAACTATGAGTAATAATATTATTACTCATAGTTATGACATTTCATTTTCATTGTTTCATATTGTTTAAACATACCTAATACTACCGCCCTTCAATTTCTAAATCTCCCTCTTGTTATTACATATATCTTGTTTATATTAATATACTGTATGTGTGTGTGTGTGTGTGTGTATATATATATGTGTGTGTATATATATATGTGTGTGTATATATATATATATATATATATATATATATATACACACACACACACACACACACACACACACACGTGTGTGTGTGTGTGTATTTGTGCTGATAAATAAATAAAGGAGACTAGTATAGATCTATTTCAAGCTATTTAGCTCTCATCAGCTAGCCATACCCTTACTGGGATTCGAACCTAGGCTCTATTACATATTAGGCAGTTGTGTTAACCACTAAGCCACAAGGTTCTCCTCCTTTATCAGCTGAGCCAGGGAAATAGATATGTATTTAGTGTCACAACCCCTGGTATGCCCAAATATGGGAGGAAGCCTACTGCTTCCTATCTCTATCGGCTCATCACAAGAGACCATCCAGACAGAAACCCAATATTTTTACTGTTGCCTTTGTTACATGCATGCATGCATGCATGCATGCATGCATACATACATACATACATACATACATACATACATACATATAATTCCCCTCTTATTTCTATCTCTATTTTAACTATTTTTCTTTCCATATCACCGTAATATTCAAAGACGTTTCTTTTCTATTTTCCATCTTTCACCTGCTTTGTTATTCATATTTCCCTTATTTAGCTCTTCACATCTGTTTATATTAAATATTCATCATTCTTTTGTTATTCAGTGTTTCAGTGTACACTTCTAGTATCAATCACAATCATTTAAACATATGGAGTAGATCTACTTATGTTCTTTCCAATCATCCAATCCATATGGTTCTACCAGGGGTGAAATTCAGCAGGTTCTGACAAGTTCTGGAGAACCGATAGTGGGAATTTTGAGTAGTTCAGAGAACTGGCAAATACCACCTCTGGCTGACCACAGAATGGGGAGGGAGTGGGGATTTTGCAGTATCCTTCCCCTGCCACGCCCACCAAGCCATACCCACAGAACCGGTAGTAAAAAAAAAATGAATTTCACCATTGGGTTTTACTACTGTTAATACACATGTTTACATTAATATTTTATGCATATTTAATAATGCCGTCATTCAATATCTAATTGTCCAGTTAATGCTTAATTCTTGTTCCTAATTCCCATCGTTCACTGTTCATATCTATTTATATTATAATATTATCCTAATATCTGTCACAGTGCATACAAAATAATTATCCAGTCTATATAGTTCTAATATTAATACACATGCTTTTATTAAAGGATATTCATGGATGATATTTTACTCTCTTTTTTTCTATCCATCATCTCTTCCCTGCATCAGTACTTTAAGCCTTATTTTTTTTTACTTTCATTTTTGAAAGCAAGGCAGATATTCCCGTAAAAGTTCGTCCAGTGCCAAGATTTTCAGAATTATTATTATTTTTTTTGCAAAGAAGCTTCAGGAACTTGCTTGGGAGAGGAGAAGGACACATAAATCATCTCACAAATGCTCACCAAAAAATTCATCTTTATGGCCAGTTCTTCCATGATTCAAATCAAAGTACGCGATAAAATTTGGAAAGACCTTAAGAGTTCAGTTTGGAAGACAAAAGGGATGATGCATTTGTAAATTTACTGCTTCTCCCTTTTTTTAGAGAGGTCATGTGGATTATTAAAAGCAATATAAGAGTTACTTTTTTTTTTATCGTCTCCTGCACCGTTTGAAAAAGTTTCCCTGGAAAATATTAGCACAGTGTTCTCCATGAGCAGAAATGAAGACTTGGCTTCCAAAGGGACCGTTTTTATTACTGAAACAGTCAACTTTTGGTCTATATTCCTTCCAGATCACGTGCCCCATTGTTCCTTTCTATCCAGAAGTATAAGCTACCATTTTTATTTATTCAGGAACTAGCTGATAACCTGGCGTTGCCCATGTATTTATTTATCCTAATCCATACATTTGTCCTTAAAAATAATACCACATCAAACATAATTTCTAATGTTGGCTTTTCCCCCTTACCACAGGAAGCCCCCTTGTAGAATACTGTGAAGCAATTATCATGGCAACTCCACTGCGCTGTACAGTAGAAGCCATTTTACGCCTGTAGAGTAGAAGCCATTTTAAGGCACAACAGGCTGTATCTTAACAGAACGCACACCCCGAGGGGTGTTAGGGGTGTCTTAAGTCCACAGTATTTGTTTCCAGAGAGTAAGTCTTTTGTGTACTAAGTTTGGTTGAAATTGCTCGAGGCGCTCCAGAGTTATGCTGGAACGAACATACGAACATACATACATACATACATACATACATACATACATACATACATACCGCATTTTATATATAATAAGCAAATAAATAAATAAATAAAAATAATGATAAAAGAAGAAGAAAATTGATTATGGGGAACAAGGTTTTTGGAAGAGAACCCTACCCTAACCAAATTACTGTTGAATGGTGTCTTAATCCAAATTGTATGTAATGAGGTGCTTCTTCTTTCCATCCATGTCCTCAGCCTGCGAATAGCGTGAAAATTGTGAAAAGGATATTTTTGCACACCCCAGAACAAAAGCAAGGATGCTTCAAATTTTTTTTAAAAAGCTCCGTATCTAGTTTCACCCTCCCCGCCCTGTCCCAGTTCACGTGGGTGAAATCTGGTGGCAAGTTAGCAAAATTTCTAGAAATGTCGGTATCCGGTTTAAACATGCAACAACAACCCCACCTCCCAGCGAAAAAGGAAGAGAAAAAGGCTAAACAGTTTCATCCCTGCCGTTATGATTTCGGTGGCCAAAATGATAATTTTCACATGAAATAGTTGCTCTCCACAGTGCAACATATCTGGGCACAGGTAATTGTTCGCCTTCCTAGGCAACCAATGTTATAAGGAAGAACAAAAAAAGAAGGAAGAACTAGCAAGTCAAGCAAGAAAGGGAATTAAAAGAGTAGAAGGAAATAAAAGTTAAATCTAGATTAATACCAGCCCTATTTATCTGTGTGTGGCAGCAGTCAAAAAAGCTCATACAATCCTGGGTTGTATAAACAGAGGCATAGAATCAAAACCACGTGAAGTATTAGTACCGCTTTAGAAAGCCTTAATAAAGCCACACCTGGAATACTGCATCCAGTTTTGGTCACCACATTACAAAAACGAGGTTGAAACTTTGGGGCTGGGGGGTGCAAAGAAGAGCAACTAAGATGATTAAAGGCCTGGAGACAGAAACATGAAGAACGATTGCAGGATTTGGGTTTGGCTAGACAAGAGAAAAGAAGGATTAGGGAGGGACATGATAACCGTGTTCCAATATTTGAGGGGCTGCCACAAAGAAGAGGGGATCAATTTATTTTCCAAAGCACCCGAAGGCAAGACAAGAAGCAATGAATGGAAACTAACCAAGGAAAGAAGCAACCTGGAATTAAGGAGAAATTTCCTGACAATCAGAACAATTAACCAGTGGAACAACTTGCCTTCAGAAGTTGTGAGTGCTTCATCACTGGTAGTTTTTAAGAAGAAACTCGACAGCCACTGTCTGAAATAGTATAGGGTCTCTTGCTTGAACAGGGGATTGGACAAGAAAACTCCAAGGTCCATTCCTGCTCTATTCTGACTGATTGATTGATTGATCAAATTATTTCTGTTGTATCTTTATGTGTCTGTCATTGTGCTTCCATCGCATCCATAGTTCAGATTTATCCCAAGCCCACTCACACTATTCTAAGCAAGCTACCCTGTTTTCCTGAAAATAAGACCTACCCAGATAATAAGCCTAATCGGGCTTTTGAGCACATGCGCTAAAATAAACCATCCCCCACCAAATTAAGCCCTCCACAAAAATATTGCAACACAGCAGCAGCCACTCACCCCTCCTCGATCTCAAAATTAATAAGACCTCCCCGACAATAAGGCCAAGCGCTTATATCCAGAGTCAAATGAAAAGAAGACCCTGTCTTATTTTCGGGGAAACACAGTAGTTCTATGGTTTAGTTTATTAAATGGTTTATTAAACTTGTATGCCACCCTATTCCCAGAGGGACTCAGGGCAGCTAACAATCTCATAGGGAAAGGGGGTAATACAACGAAGACAAACAAGACAAAACAATTACAAAAAAACAGATTAAAACTCCTCAACAACAGCAACAATTCGAGAGGGGTTGGGAACTCATCAGCCCCAGGCCTGCCGGAACAGCCAGGTCTTAACGGCTTTGCAGAAAGCCTGAAGGGTGGTGAGGGTCCGAATCTCCACGGGGAGGGCCGGAGCAGCCACAGAGAAGGCCCTCCCCCAGGGGGTCGACCGTCGACACTGGCTAGCTGATGGAATCCGGAGGAGGCCTAATCTGTGGGATTCTAACCTAACATCTGCCTCGCAAAGCCAGCATTTTGCTGCAGAATCCCACCAACTCAGAAGTACATGTGATATGCTGACACACAGACCCACAAGATTTGGGGAGAAAGCATTTTTGAGATGCCTTGAGGTCCTTTGATTTTTGTCCTGCAGGCGTGCCCACAGCCCCACGCAACGTCATTTCCAACGTGAACGAGACATCGTTAGTGCTGGAGTGGAGCGAACCACGAGACGCGGGCGGGAGGGATGACCTGCTGTACAACATCATCTGCAAGAAGTGCAGCGTGGAGCCCCGGCTGTGCATGCGTTGCGATGACAACGTGGAGTTCGACCCTCGCCAACTCGGCTTGACCGAGAGGCACATCTACATCAGCAACCTGATGGCCCACACGCAGTACACCTTTGAAATCCAAGCGGTGAACGGCGTCTCCAGCAAAAGTCTCCAAAACCCACAGTTTGCCTCGGTCAACATCACCACCAATCAGGCAGGTGAGTACTTCTGCAAAGGATACTACAATTCCTTCCCTCCCTGGAACCTTCTCCGTTGCACCAGCGAGGGTCCTTCTGGATTAAGTTAGGAATCTTGTTCCTGCCAAAATAATAATAATAATAATGATAATAATGTCCCGGGAGATAGCATTAGAACTCTGACCTAACAAAAGGATTTTTGTTGCAAAGAAATCAAATGGGCTGTTAATTTTGTTTGAAGTATTTACAAGTGAGGTAATGCGAGAGATATTGCAAACAATCGTTTCTCCCAATGTCTAAACACTTAGCGTAGCAATCCAGCTCCAAGGTTGATTTTTAAAAAAAATGAATTTGGATATCCAGACCTGTACTGAAATGAGCAAGTAGATAACAGCTGGAAGGGAAAGGATATAACACAGACCAAACATGCTACATAGAATAGAATAGAATAGAATAGAATAGAATAGAATTCTTTATTGGCAAAGTAATACAATACAATAGCAGAATTGGAAGGGACCTTGGAGGTCTTCTAGTCCAACCCCCTGCCTAGGCAGAAAACCCTATACCGTTTCAGACAGATGGCTATCCAACATCTTCTTAAAGACTTCCAGTGTTGGGGCATTCACAACTTCTGGAGGCAACTTCTGTTCCACTGATTAATTGTTCTAACTGTCAGGAAATTCCTCCTCAGTTCTAAGTGTGATTGGACACACAAGGAATTTGTCTTTGGGGCATGTGTTCTCAGTATACATAAACAAAAAAAAAAAATAGAATACATTCACCAAGAAACACTTAGTGAAAGTCATAGGTTACTAATAAGCAATCAAATTATACTAGGAAACGAATAAAAACAGTATAAATTGTAAAGATACAAGCAACATGATTATACTCATAACTGGGAAGAGATAGGTACTAGGAAGGAAGAGAAGACTAATAATAGAGTTTTAGTAAATTATTGACAGTATTGTGGGAAATAGTTGTTAAGCAGAGTGATGGCATTTGGGGAGAAACTGTCCTTGTGTCTAGTTGTTCTAGTGTGCAGTGTCCTATGGTGTCGTTTTGAAGGAGAAGTTGAAACAATTTATGTCCATACGAGGGGTCTGAGATATTTTCACAGCCCTCTTTTTGACCGGTGCAGTGTACAGGTCCTCAATGGAAAGTGGATTGGTAGCAGTGGTTTTTTTCTTCAGTTCTGATTCTCCTCTGAAGTCTGTGTGTCTGTCTTGTTGGGTTGCAGAGCCAAACCAGACAGTTCTGGAGGTGCAGATGACAGACTCAATAATTCCTCTGTAGAACAGAATCAGCAGCTCTTTGGGCAGTTTGAGCTGGCGCAGAAAGAACATTCTTTGTTCTGCCTTTTTTATGACATTTTTTATGTTAGGTGTCCATTTTATATGTGTATGTACATATGTGTAGTTCTTGTTTCATAAAGTCACAATGGCTTTGTTTTTTTTTTAATGAGCCGCCCCAAATTTGAAATTGCAATTGTGTGGCAAGAAAACGACTACCATAGTAGCATCCTTGGTCTGGGCTGCCAGCATTTGAGAAGAACATTGCGATCTATGCCGGGGGAGAAGAATTGTTTTAGGAGAATAAGAAGTTTTATTTCCGTGGGGTCCTTGGTTGTTTTCTTGCAGACATTTCATTATCCAACCAAGTAACGTCATCCGTGCTACAAGGGTGTGGAGTTTGCTCTTTGTTTATATACCAGTGGTTGGCCCTGTTGAGTGTTCTTGGTGGTTCCTTGATTAAGCTGTGGTTTACTGTTAGCTTGTTTGTTCGAGTTGATAGTCCCTTGATTCGCTGATAAAGCAACGTATTAGTATCTAAACAGAGATCAAACCTCACTCCTTTCTAGCACTGAGGATGTTGTCCAGGTGGGTAATTGGACATCTGCAAGAAAACCACCAGGCTCAGAGAGCACCAAGCCCACCGGTCAACCCTGCTCTGACCAAGGCTTCCAAAGAGCACGAAGCAAAGTCTTGTATATAAACCACGGTTTGAAAGACAAAACCTCTGTGTACTTTATTTTGCTCCTGGGTTGTCTCAAAATAGTAGTCACGCTGTTCGCACTCTGGCACAAGGAATCTTCTGTTGCCAGGAGAAAGCGTGGTGTTGTTCAGAGCAGGGACTTAACTTTAACCGAGGTGGAGAGAAAGACTAACAATTCCCACCTTTTGCAGCTCCTTCCGAAGTTCCCACAATGCATCTGCATGGCAGCTCCGGAAATACCATGACCCTTTCTTGGGAGCCCCCGAAGAAGCCGAACGGGGTCATCTTGGACTACGAGATCAAGTACTTTGAGAAGGTAGATGTCTTTTCCTGGTACGAGCTGAGTCCCAAGCAAGGAATAAGCTGGTATTTCACTGAGACAGAAACTTCTCAGCTCCGTAGAGACTTTTAGTGGGCTTCTGTTCTCAATCAGAGACGAAGCAGTGGTGCCAGTTAATTGTAGCTGATGCGCGGGAAGTGGGAACCAGAAGGACCCCAATTCACATCTGTCACTCAAGTCCAGTAGATCAGGGGTCTCCAGACCTGGCAACTTTAAGACTTGTGGACTTCAACTCCCAGAATTCCCTAGCCAGCATGCATGGACTTCCAACTCTCAGAATTCCTTAGCTAGAGGAATTCAGGGAGTTGAAGTTCACAAGCCTTAAAGTTGCCAGGTTTGGAGACCCCTGTCTTAGATTATGATAAACCATCATCTTTTTTCTACCATCATGGGCCACTTTCTTTCAAGGGTGGGGCCAGAGCTGGAAGAAAGTGGGACAATCCTGTCTTGAACTTTGATTTTTCTTCTTTCTAAGAGTTTCTCTCCTCCCTCTCTCTCTGTCTTTCTCTCTCTCCATCTCTCCATCCATCACTCTCGCTCTTACTCTATTTCTGTCTCCCTCTATCTCTCCCTATTCTCCCTCTCCCTCCCTCCCTCTTTCTCTCCCCTCTCCCCCTTCCCTCCCCACTCTCTCCCTCTCTCCCTCTCTATCCCCCCCTCTCTCTCTCGTAGGTGACATGGGGAAAGAAAGAAAGCTTTACCAATGTCTCAAACAATGGCTTTATAACAGCTACAGATGCCAGTTGCCTGCTCCCACCATAGATGCATCAATATATTTTTTTATCTCCAGATTTCTATTTATAATATGGGCGTTATGAGTCAAGCGTGCTACACGGGGATTGTTGCCAGAATGGTTAGACATGACGTTCCTCCAACAGTTGGCAGCATTATTTAGATGATGTTGATGATCATGATCGTGGTGATTATGATGAAGTTGATAAGGATGGTTAAAATAGAATAAAGGAGAAAT
This sequence comes from Thamnophis elegans, assembly GCF_009769535.1. Classification (NCBI taxonomy): domain Eukaryota; kingdom Metazoa; phylum Chordata; class Lepidosauria; order Squamata; family Natricidae; genus Thamnophis; species Thamnophis elegans. The sequence continues at coordinate 64,107,056 of NC_045550.1, forward strand.
GCCTATTACCAAAACTCTTTGGGTGTCTGTATTCTCCCAAGTACAATACGGTTCAACTGTTCCTTCCCTCCCATTGAGCCGGCTGACATGCACACCCCATGACTAATCACATTCAGGCAAGTTGTTTTCAGAACAGTCCCTTCAAGCCTAGGTTGGTATGGAGCTGGTTTTTTTTTTCCCCTCCCAGCTGGGTGACCTTGAGGCAGGGTCTCAGGGAGATACAGCAGTTACTTTTGCTTTCCCTCCAAGCATTCCCCCTCCCATCCTCCCTCCCCAGAGTTCAGGGCAGACTTGTCACCGCATGGTAGAGAAGCGAAAGCAAGCATAAGGCGGCAGCTGACAGTGGACTAGACTAGACATAATCCAGGCACATTGCCCAATAGTAGGGAAGGGCTGGATTTGGTTCTGAGATGCATCTTCCCTCTTTTCCACAGCAAGGCCAGACCGATGGCATTGCCAACACCGTCACTAGCCAGAAGAACGCGGTGCGCCTGGAAGGACTGACGCCTAACACTGCCTTCGTAGTGCAGGTCCGGGCTCGCACTGTGGCAGGGTACGGCCAATACAGCTTTCCCATGGAGTTTCGGACACTGGTTGATGATGGTATGCCATTTGTCATCTGCTACCCACCCCACCTCTTCCACCCTGCTCTCCTGCTCTCATTTGCTAAACCATTGTCCTTTGTCTCGTCCCACTTGGAATAGGCTCCAGTAGCAAGAGCTTCCAGGAACTGCCTCTGATTGTTGGCTCAGCCACCGCAGGGCTTGTCTTCGTGATTGCGGTAGTGGTGATCGCCATCGTCTGCTTCAGGTACCAACTCTTGAAGGGCTTGGGGCTACTTGGGCACCAGAGCTGGAGGAACCGGAGGAAACAAGTTAGATAGCAAGAACTTGACCTAAATCTCGGAAAGTTTGAATCCCGCATTGTGGCCGGCCAGTGGCAGCAGAGTCAGACAGGGAGGAGGTTTGGGGAGGGGGGGGGGACACTGCAAACGGTCACGAAACGAACTGTCGCAAGTCAAGGACTGTCCATTTGGTTATCTGCAGGGTGTGTCAGGGCAGTGAAGGTCTTCCAGGCGGGGTGATCTGCAGTCCCAATTTAATAAAACAGACATCTTAGCACATCTGTGTTAAGATGTCTGCTTTATTAAATTGGAACTTTAAGGATCGTTTTGCCTTGGACTCTGATTTAATTCTACATGATACTTGGAACGCTGACACGGTGGTTGGATTTAATTTTTTTTACTACCGGTTCCGTCGGCGTGGCTTGATGGGCGTGGCAGGGGAAGGAAACTGTAAAACGGAGGCGGGGCCAGTCAGAGGTGGTATTTGCCGGTTCTCCAAAGTACTTCCAAACTTTCACTACCGGTTCTCCAGAACTGATCAGAACCTGCTGAATACCACCTCTGGTGATCTGGGGCGCATACTGAATCCTAGGCCACGTCGAACTTTGGAAGCTTGGATGGACGGTGAAATGAGGTACCTTCTATTGCCACATTGGCCCATTTCTGTTTGAGGCAACACTGGTTCCTTTGGGTGGCTGCCTCTTCCATCATCAGAACGGATTGCATCTCCTGCCTGGTGCAAACCACTTCATCAAAGCAACTTCCAATTGCTCCATACAGGCGTAATGGATAATAATAAGCAGGGTTGGGTGATTGTAGCTGTTGCTACAATGGAGACAAGGGCTCTTACCAAAGCAAAGCTGTGGAAATCCAGCTGTTGGTACATGAGCTCTGATTGGAAAATTGGGGTTTATATAAAGTAGGTTTGAAAATAAAGGGGTGTTTCCCCCCCTCCCTCTCCTTTATATATAAAGCTTGATTAATCCTTAAAGTTTGTAAAGTATTATTGGACCCGAATTTTAACGTGTGTACGTTAAGAGGCAGTTAAAATAGAGTAAAGCTTTAAAAAAAAAAAAGATGTGTTTAGAACTTTTTGATTTTACAGATGTTTCTTTTAAAGAAAATTTTAATGTTTGAAAATTTAGAAAAAAAGTATTTTCCCCCCTTCAGGGTTAAAAAAATTTGAATTTTATTAATAGGAATTATGATGGTCTATAAATATTAATCAGGAGACATAAATATATATTGTTTCCCGCAGCAAGCCAATGCAGAGATTGTTAAATCGATTCTTTTATCCAAAGAAGAGAATATATTTCATTTTGTTTCTGTTTGAAAATTGATTCCGGATTGTCTGCTTGTGATGGGTGTGTGTGTGTGTGTGTGTGAAATGTTGACTTTGTTTTTGTTAGTTAGACAGCTTTGTTGTTATAGAAATGGCTAGTGCATACACTATTGTATAAAAGTAAAAAGTTGTGGGTTTTACATTATCTTCTACATAAAACTATATCTTCTATAAACTCTCTTTTATAAAGAGAGTTGGAAGTCAACGCCTTTTTTTTTCTTTTTTCCTTTCCAAGCCACTTTTTCCCTTTTTCCTTTCCCTAATTTTCCATTACTTTTTTTATTTTCCTCTATAGCTTATATTTTGAGAAAAATTAATAAAATTTAAAAACCGGGGTTTAAATTTTCCAGAAAATAGTGAAAGCCATTGCAATTCAATATACAATAGGTTGGATTTTGTGGATAATTTGCATTGTGGGTGATTTTTCCTCTCTTTCTTGGCCAGGAAGCAGCAAAATAACACCGAATCAGAGTACACGGAGAAACTGCAGCAATACAGTGAGTATCATCTGATTGTGATAACGCACGCCCCCATCACCACAACGTGTGTCAGCTCAATAAATAGCCAATAACACATACCCGGGTTTCCCTGAAAATAAGACCGGGTCTTATTTTCTTTTGACCCCCGAAATAAGCCTTGGCCTTATTTTTGGGAAGGTCTTATTACCGTATTTTTCGAAGTATAAGACACACCGGAGTATAAGACGCACCAAGGTTTTGAAGAGGCAAATTTAAAAATAAAAGTTTTTGCATTCTGCAAACCTCCCCAAAACAGCCTGTTTTTCACGAAAACGGGCTCGTTTTTTTTTTCTTCAAAAAAATGGGCATGGATAGCCTTTAGAAGGCTTGTAGAATGCTCTGGGGGGGGGTGTCAAAAATGAGCAAAAATCGATCCATTTTTCACGAAAATTGTCTCATTTTTTTGTCAAAAAAGGGCATGGATAGCCTTTAGGAGACTTATAGAATGCTCCTGGGGGCTAGGTGGGCAAAATTGAGCAAAAAAGGCCCGTTTCTGCTCATTTCCGCCCTCCCCAGCCCCCAGGAGCTCCCTGAAAGCCTCCATAAGGCTATGCACTGCCATTTTGGTTAAGGGGGTGGGGTTTTGGGAGGCAAAAAATGCTGTATTCTGTATATAAGATGCACCCAGATTTTCAGCCTCTTTTTTGAGGGGAAAGAGTATGTCTTATACTCTGAAAAATACGGTATTTTTGAGGTACGAGAGGCGGCAAGCGTGGTCACCTCATGGCTGCTGCTGTGTTGCAATATTTTCTGGGAGGGCTTAACTTTCTGGGGAGGGTTTATTTTAGCGCATGCGCTCAATAGCCCAATTGGGCTTATTATCCGGGGAGGTCTTATTTTCCGGGAAACAGGGTACTATTTTTATTGTAAGAGCTATAGAAAAGAATTTTTCAAGTCCGAATCTGTTTCCTCTTTCCTCTCTTTATTTACATGTGAACCAAGATGGAGCTTGTATGAAACAATTTCTCATGTTATTTTCTTGGGCTGGGCTCAAACCCCTGAAGGTTTGCCTTGGTAGCAATTTTTCCTCCTATCCCCTCAAGGCCTTTCCCTCTTCTCTCTACAGCCTGATGCATGTCAAAATTGGCCTTGTACCCTCTGTAGATATTTTCTTACCTTTCCATTACTGTAGTGTGAGGATCAGGTTCTTGCACTATGAATGGAGTTCAGCGTGATCCACATGCTCAATTCACATCACCTTTCATGCTCCTAGGGCAGAGGTCTTCAAACGTGGCAACTTTAAGACACGTGGACTTCAACTCCCAGAAATTCTGGGGGTTGAAGTCCACGAGTCTTAAAGTTGCCACGTTTGGGGACCCGTGTCCTAGGGAGACTGCCATGGTGATTGGTTTCTTCCTAACTTGGCTTCCATAGAGTGGATATATAAAAAGAAGCTACCCTCAAACAAGGCAGTTTTCTAAACTCTGATCATTAGAAATAGCACTTAGACTTATATACTGCTTTACAGTCACTTCCTAAGCAATTTACAGAGTCAGCCAATTGCCCCCAACAATTTGGGTCCTCATTTTACTCACCTCGGAAGGATGGAAGGCTGAGTCAACCTTGAGCCTGGTGAGATTTGAACTGCCAAATTGCAGTCAGCTGGCAGCCAGCAGAAGTAGCCTGCAGTACTGCACTCTAACCACTGCGTCACTGCGGCTCATTAGCTAAATTGTCTATGGAGATTCTCAAACCTCCAGGTCATGGTTGTCCCAAAGGTGATTTTTTTCAAAAGGCACCTGGATTTTCTTAGTTTTTCCTTGAAGACATATTGAGGAGCGAAACATCTTCAAGGAAAAACAAAGTCCAGTTGCCTTTTTTTTGGGGGGGGGGGGAAATACCTTTGGAACTTAGTTAGATTGGTATCCCGTAAACCAGGATTTCCTCTACTCTCTTCTAAGAGTAGAAGTCCATGCATGCTGGTTGGAAAATTCTGGGAGTTGATGTTCACGCTTCTTAAAATTGCTAAAGGTGACAAACACAGCCATACATTTTCAAATTTTAGTTTTATGGATTTTTATTGATTTGAACCATTTATTTATTAGGAAACTTTTATCTACAATCTACCAAAGGAACTCTGTATGGTAAACATAGATAACAACATAATTCCAATGTGCAATCAGTTAAGTAAAAACTAACTCCAGACCCCCAAACCTCATTCCTAACATATTGTATGTACTTAAACCTATGCCAGAGTTCCATTAATATCCTGGCCTCAGCACCTGGGGAAGAGCCAGCTCTTAAAACTTTCCAGAAAGCTAATACAATATGGCTTGCTTTATTGCTTATAAGTTGATTTATTGATGATTTTGCTAAAACTATACATATCTTGAACTGGTTTTCCATATTTATTGGTTACAAACAAAGGATCTTTATCCGCTTGTGTTTTTGCAATGTTATTAAGATTAGTAATGACTGGCTGTCTTCACATTCTGGTCTTTTAAATGTTATTTAATTAGTTTGTTGTGCACACTGTGTTAAAAGGCAGTACTATAAATTATTTGTCATTATAATTATAAAATAATTTATAGTCTGACTTTTTACATAGATAATTTATATTCTTTTATATGGCTGTATTTCATGTAATGGTTGTTGTTGCTGGATTATGATTATTATTATTTTCAAAATATTTGCTCAGAAGAATACGCAGCAAATCGGGTAATTTAGAATCCCTTTATTGCCATGTGTAGGAATTGTCAAAATACCTTCATACCCATGTTGTCATGTGGTTCCAAGCAAAGGTGGGGTTTATTTGTAAATTAAATATTGTGAGGTCATATAGTTCTTATGAAAATGGGTTTACCTAGTCAAGGGTTTTTTTTTCCAGTTGTGTAATTTGCTATTTCCAATCACCAAGATAATCAGGAAGAAAATATTTATATTGTATGTTTACTGTGTCTGTATCTCTATTTATCTAACACTATCTCTCTCTATTTCTGTGCCTTTCTATAGCTATCAATCATCTACCTATCAACATGTGTCTGTCTCTCCATATATCTCACTCTCTCTCTCTTGTTGTCTATCTACCTATCTATTTATGTATAGACACACATAAATAGATAGGTAGATAGTCTGTCTATATCTCTCCCTCCCTCCCACCCTCTCTTATCTATCTATCTATCTATCTATCTATCTATCTATCTATCTATCTATCTATCTATCTACCTACCTACCTACCTACCTACCTACCTACCTACCTACCTACCTACCTACCTACCTACCTACCTACCTATCTACATGTGTCTGTCTGTCTGTCTGTCTGTCTGTCTGTCTGTCTCTATCTATCTATCTATCTATCTATCTATCTACATGTGCCTATCTATATCTCTCCCTCCCTCATCTATCTGTCTGTCCGTCTGTCTGTCTGTCTGTCTATCATCTATCTATCTATCTATCTATCTATCTATCTATCTATCTACCTACCTACCTACCTACCTACCTACCTACCTACCTACCTACCTACCTACCTACCTACGTCTGTCTGTCTGTCTGTCTGTCTGTCTGTCTGTCTCTATCTATCTATCTATCTATCTATCTATCTATCTATCTATCTATCTATCTATCTACATGTGCCTGTCTATATCTCTCCCTCCCTCATCTATCTATCTATCTATCTATCTATCTATCTATCTATCTATCTATCTATCTATCTATCTACATGTGCCTGTCTATATCTCTCCCTCCCTCATCTATCTATCTATCTATCTATCTATCTATCTATCTATCTATCTATCTATCTATCTACCTACCTACCTATCTACCTATCTACCTATCTACCTATCTACCTATCTATATACATGTGTCTGTCTGTATATCTCTCTCCCCCCTCTATCTATCTCTATCTATCTATCTATCTATCTATCTATCTATCTATCTATCTATCTATCTATCTATCTATCTACCTACCTACCTACCTACCTACCTACCTACCTACCTACCTACCTACATGTGTCTGTCTGTCTATATCTCTTCCCCCCCCCCCCTTCCCCACTCTATAGATCAATCGATCTATCTATCTGGAGATGGAGGCCTTTAACACAAATGAAACTTAAATATGGCCTCTTAGCAGACAGCCTTTATCTCTCACCTACCCAAACCTTATCTCTCACTTTGCAGTTACTCCAGGAATGAAGGTTTATGTTGACCCTTTCACTTACGAAGACCCTAACGAAGCTGTCCGGGAATTTGCCAAAGAAATCGACATTTCTTGCGTCAAAATCGAGGAAGTGATTGGAGCAGGCAAGTCGCCCAGCTGCAGCCCAGCTGGCTTTCCTCGGAGCATCTCCAGGAGGGCAGGAGATGTCGGGGTCTCCTTTGCTACTCTTGCCTCTCCCTTCCTCCGCAGGTGAATTTGGGGAAGTTTGCCGGGGCCGCCTCAAACTGCCGGGCAGGCGGGAAATCTTTGTGGCCATCAAAACGCTGAAGGTGGGCTACACGGAGCGGCAGAGGCGGGATTTCCTGAGCGAAGCCAGCATCATGGGACAGTTTGACCACCCCAACATCATCCATCTGGAAGGCGTGGTCACCAAGAGTCGGCCGGTCATGATAGTTACGGAGTTCATGGAAAACTGCGCCCTTGATTCCTTCCTCCGGGTGAGGAGCACTCTCTACTCTCCCTTAAGGCTTATAATAGTGCTTCCCAACCTTGGCAACTTCAAGATGGTTGGACTTCAACTCCCAGAATTCCCCAGCCAGCGTATGCTGGCTGGGGAATTCTGGGAGTTGAAGTCCAACCATCTTGAAGTTGCCAAAGTTGGGAAACTTGGTTTCCAAAGTTATCCCGCATGCAAAAAAAGGAGAGTCCATCCCATTTTTCTCTCCAAGGGCTCCCAAACCCACTTGGTTTTCCTCTTCACTGAGGCCTCTATTTTCATGAGCTCCAACCTAAAAACTCCAGGAGAGTTATCTGTGTTTTCCAATGTATATATAAGGAGAAGAATGAATTAATGCGGAAATTAGGTGGATTTAGAAACTTGGCAGAGATTGGCGAGCACTGGCTAGTATTGGCACCATGAATCCATCTCTGGAAGGGGCAACCGAAGGCATCTATTGTCTGCTTCTCCTGGGAACGTTCCAGAAATGGCCTCTTCATTCGCATGCATGCGTTAGTTACGCCTTGAGAAATACTTGCGGAGACTCTAAAAGGAGGGCAGAGAAGAGGATTAGGGGACTGGAGGCTGAAACATATGAAGAACAGTTGCAGGAACTGGGTATGTCTACTTTAATGAAAAGAAGGACTAGGGCAGCGAGGGCTAAACTTTTTGTTGTCGCGTGCCGAAAGAGTGTGCACGCCTGCACCCACAATGCGCACGTGACACTCCATGTGCCTCGCCCCCTGCGCATGCGTATCCCCCACTCCCTCCCCCTTGCATGCACACGCACCAGACCTGTTTTGGGTTTAGTAGGCCTCCCTGCAGCCTCCTGGGAGCAAAAACGGGCCCCGGGGGGGGCACACCACACCCCGCGAATGCAACCCGCCCCCTCCGCATGCATGGCAGACCCGAAAATCCACTGGGTGACGGAATGGTGCATGCGCGATGGAACTGAGTTTGGGCAACAGCTGACATACCCACAGAGAGGGCTCTGTGTGCCGCTTGTGGCAGACGTGCCATAGATTCACCCTCACGGAACTGGGGGTGACATGATAGTAGTGTTCCAATATTTGAGAGACTGCCACAAAGAAGAGAGAGTCAAACAATTCTCCAAGGCACCTGAGGGTAGAACAAGAAGCAATGGGTGGAAACTGATCAAGGAGAGAAGCAACCTAGAACGAAAGAGAAATTAATCAGTGGAACGACTTCCCCTCAAAAATGGTCACTGAAGGTTTTTAAGAAGAGATTGGAAAACTGTTTGTCTGAAATATGGTATAAGGTCTCCTGCTTGAGCAGGGGGTTGGACTAGAAGACCTCAAAGGTCCCTTCCAGCTCTATTCTGATTGATTGATTGATTGTCTAGAGAAAAGAAGGACTAGGGGTAACATGATAGCGGAGTTCCAATCTCTCAGGGATTGCCACAAAGAAGAGGGAGTCAACTTATTTTCCAAACCACCAGAAAGCAGGAGAAGGATGGGCAATGGATGGGAGCTAATCAAGGAGAGAACCAAGCTAAAAGGAAAGGGAAATTTCCTAACAATGAGAACAATGGAATCAATGGAATAGCTTGCCTTCAGAAGTTGCAGATAGTCTCATGTCCAGGTGATTGGATAACCATTTGGCTGAAATGGTAAAGGGTCTCCTGGTTGAGTAGAGGGTCAGACTAGAAGACCTCCAAGGCCTTGTCCAACCCTGTCATTCTATGTTCAATGACTTGTAAAGAAACCAATGTGAACTTTTGAGTTAAAGCATTCTTTAAGAGGGAGAGATTGGGAGATTGAGAGAGAGGGAAGGGAGAGGGAAGGAGGGAGAGAGAGAGAGAGAGAGAGGGAGATGGCAGTGGTCCAAGGTCCCTTCCAACTATTTATCCTGTTAAAGTGACTTTCTTTTGAAATGAAATAGAACCACGGTTCTTACTATCACAACCACACTGCGCAAAGCAATTGTGCGCCATTAGAGAGCAGGGAGATAAGTTGGAAAATGGGCTGATCTGTTGTACATCATGCAGGATTCTTTCCAAGCACCGAGGTTCCCTTTGACACGCCTTCCTAGCCTAGAGGCGGAGGCCAGCCTGCAGCTGGCTCTCTGTTTTTCCAGGTGTTTCCCAAATATGCTTGTAATCCCATTAGCTTGATGAGAAGACACGAGACAGGTGGCTGCATTGGGAATCTGCGAGCTCTCTCATTTCAGAACTATGGATGTAACTCATTACCACCAGGCCTTTTCTCCAAAACACCTCACGCTAGGAGATAAAAAAACATCTCAAGATGCTGGCTAGAGATAGGACGCAGATACTTAGAGGCGTGAGATTTCTCTTCATCATGAGTGCCTAAACTTTTTAAATAGCATTTAACTCCCTTCAGCCTTGGGGAGACTGCCAAAGGTTCATTTAGTGAGCATTCAAAGTCGCAACGGCACTGGGGAAAAAAATTTGAGTTAGGATTGTTTTCCACGCAATGTACAAAAATCCTCGACTTACAAAAGTTCATTTAGGGGTCGAAGTCACAAGGGCACTGAGAAAACTTGAGTTACAACCATTGGGCATCCCCATGGTCACATGATCAACATTCAACATTCATGAGCCGCGGTGGCGCGGTGGTTAGAGTGCAGTACTGCAGGCTGCTTCTGCTGACTGCCGGCTGCCTGCAATTTGGCAGTTCGAATCTCACCAGGCTCAAGGTTGACTCAGCCTTCCCTCCTTACGAGGCGGGTAAAATGAGTATGCAAAATATGCTGACTCTGTAGAGAGGGCTGTAAAGCAGTATATAAGTCTTAAGTGCTATTGCTAATCAGCCACTTGGTAACCGACTCATGATGGATGCCATGTCCTTGAGTCATTTGGCCATCCTTTGCAACCTTCTGATGAGCAAACTCAATGGGGAAGCCGGATTCACTTAACAACCATAACTAGCTTAACAAACTGCACTGACTCACTCAACAACTGTGACACGAAAGGTAATAAAAATGGGGCAGAACTCACCCAACAACTGTCTCGTTTAACAACAGAAATGTTGGGTTCAGTTAGGATCGTAAGTCAAGGACTATCTTTTTTTTAAATTTATTTTTTATTTTTATTTTATTTTTTGTAAATGTGTTTTTATTTTCCATGTTCATTTCGTACAGTCACATATATACTGTGCATAACCGGGGCCATATAACATTAAACAATAAACACAGCCATTCCTCTTGTCAACAATACCCCCCAAAATAGAAACCCAATGTACCTCTTCGACCCTCCATACACCCTTTCTTTCGCCCCCCTCCAACTTTCCCTCTTCCCTCCATCATTCCCCTCTACCCTACTTCCCCTCCCCCTCTACCACTCCTCTCTCCCAGTACACTCCCTCCCTTCCTTCTCACCTTCCCTCCCATCCTCTCTCCCACCCTCTCTACCCCTCTTTCTTCTATCCCTCTACTCCTCCCTTCGGTGTATTTCTACAATCTATTAATATATTCAGCTTGTCCTATTTTTACAGTGAAATTAAAGAGCAACAGTATACAAGTGCAGTCGCATTACTTTAAAATCTAACACATACTATATATCCCCCCTCCCCCCCTCTCCCCTAACACCCCACCTCCCTTCCCCCCCCCCCGACTTCCCAGAGCCCGTACACGGTATAGGTTTTTAACAAATAGAGTCGAAAATATATTAAGACAAAGGAAATAAAAAAGAAGTTAATAACATCTCTGCATTAAACTCAGCTTCTTCCTGTTGCACTAACTTTAAGCGGTTTAGATTATTCCTAATCTTAAGCATAGGCTATCTGTAATTTCTTAGTCCCATATTTGTTTTGTATATAGTCAATCTATCTTTAAGCGTTCTCTGGTGATCCCACTCTCATTGAACTCTCTTACAACAATCAGTGAGAGGGCTTTGTATGCCACGTCCATGAATTTCGAGCAAAGGATTTGATTTTTTCCCCAAATTTGTCTCAAAACCCGCCCTTGTTGTCCCAACAGTTGAATGATGGGCAGTTCACTGTGATCCAGTTAGTTGGCATGCTGCGCGGCATCGCAGCGGGAATGAAATACCTCTCAGAGATGAATTACGTCCACCGAGACCTGGCTGCCCGCAACATTCTGGTCAACAGCAACCTCGTGTGCAAAGTGTCAGATTTTGGACTCTCGCGGTTTTTAGAAGACGATCCCTCTGACCCCACGTACACCAGTTCACTGGTAGGTGAAAATCTTGATGACGTCATCTCTCTTCCCTTCCGCCACAAAGATTTTGCAAAGAAGGGTGCGGGATCCCCATTCTAGCCAAACTAAATTTTGCTGAAAGACCTGTGTTCATTCATATAGTCCCATTTGCTAGAGACTCCGCAACAGAGGTGAAATTCAGCAGGTTCTGGCCAGTTTTGGAGAACCGCTAGCAGAAATTTTGAGTAGTTCGGAAAACTAGTAAATACCACCTCTGACTGGCCCCGCCTCCATCTATTCTCTGCCTCCCGAGTCCCAGCTGATTGGGAGGAAATGGGGATTTTGCATTAATCTTCCCCTGGAGTGGGGAGGGAATGGGGATTTTGCAGTATCCTTCCCCTGGAGTGGGGAGGGAATGGGGATTTTGCAATATCCTTCCCTTGGAGTGAGGAGGGAATGGGGATTTTGCAGTATCCTTCCCCTGGAGTGTGGAGGGAATGGGGATTTTGCAGTATCCTTCCCCTGGAGTCGGGAGGGAATGTGGATTTTACAGTATCCTTCTCCTGGAGTGGGGAGGGAATGGAGATTTTGCAGTATCCTTCCCCTGGAGTGAGGAGGGAATGGAGATTTTACAGTATTTTCCCTGGAGTGAGGAGGGAATGGAGATTTTACCGTATCCTTCCCCTGCCACTCCCACCAAGCCATGCCCACAGAACCAGGAGTACAAAATTTTGAATCCCACCACTGCTCCACAACCACATTTTCGAGGTTTAGAGGAACCTTGCCAAAGATGGATATGTATGTATGGCGATTCTCAGTCATCCAGGTCCATGGTTGTCCCAAAGGAGCTTTTTGCAAGAGACAACCGGACTTTGTTTTTCCTTGAACACTTTTTGCTTCTCACCCAAGAAGCTTCTTCAGTTCTGAAGAAGTTTCTTGGATGAATGGCAAGAGGTCTTCAAGGAAAAACAAAGTCCAGCTGCCTTTTGAAGAAGTACCGTTGGGATACCATCCTATGTCAGTGTGTGGGAATAAATCTGAAAATAATGGACAGACCCATGTTTATCTGAGAAGACACCAAAGAAAACCCAGTACTCTAGATCAGGGGTCTCCAACCTTCTCAATTTTAAGACTTGTGGACTTCAACTCCCAGCTGGCTGAGGAATTGTGGGAGTTGAAGTCCACAAGTCTTAAAGTTGACAAGGTTGGATTCCCCTGCTCTAGATTAGACCAACTTTTCTCAATCTTAGCAACTTTATGATCCATGGCCTTCAACTCCCAGAACAGCGATTAGGTTGCAAAACACTAAATTAGACATTTGAATGGCATCTTTATGGACATGTCCAGCTTGTTTCCTTGACCGTGGCATGGGAGTGGTTTGGTATCTGGGTGTGTTTATGACGTCACTAGGATTTGAACGTGACTCATTGATTTTGTTAGAAATAAAATAGAAGTTAATGTAGCAAACAATGGATTTATGGGGCATCCTGCCACAGGGCCAAATGGCTTTGAAAGAAAAGAATGTAAGCAAATCATGAAGGAGTAGATCTGTCAGGAGTTCTTGCTGCCATTTGCTCAGGACAGGCTCTGGAGCCGCATGTGGCTTTTTCATCCCTCTGCTGCGGCTCCCTGTCACCGATCGACTCCACAATTGATAGGGCTTTCGGTTAGGACAGGTACAGGAAAAAGAAGGCTGTGCTAGGAAAAGAGATGGGAGAACCAGACTTCTGGTCAGCTCCAGAATTGAACGGGGGGCTTCCAGTTAGGACCTTTGAGGTTCTTTGAGTTTTTAAGGTTGCCAATCCCTGGCTTAGGAGGAGAAAAGTGGAAGACAATGTTATCTTCCAATGACTCTTGGAAATAAGAACTTGGCTTGGAAAGGGTTGGTCTGATCCAGCTGCTAGAATTAGCCATTTGGGTCTTCCCCCATGAATTCTGGCTGGGGAATTCTGGGAGTTGAAATCCTCAAGTCTCAATGTTGCCAAGTTTGGAGACTCCTGTGTTAAAAGAAAGAGATTTGCACAGAAAAAGGGCCCTGTATGCAGTTAAAGATAAGAGCTGTGCTGGCAGAGTGGTGAGAATGCTGTATTGCAGCCTGCCGACTGCCAGGAGTTCGATCCTGACCGGCTGAAAGTTGACTCAGTTTTCCATCCTTCCGAAGTCAATAAAATGAGGACTCAGATTGTGGAAGGTAATATGCTGGCTCTGTAAACCGCTTAGAGGGGGCTGTGAAGCACCGTGAAGGGGTATAGATAAGTCTAAGCGCTGTTGCTATTGCTAAAGTCAGATAGACCTTTAACCTCCCCATCGAAACTTTTATCGCCTTGCAGGGGGGTAAGATCCCAATCCGGTGGACGGCCCCCGAAGCCATTGCCTATCGCAAGTTCACTTCCGCCAGCGACGTCTGGAGCTACGGCATCGTCATGTGGGAAGTGATGTCTTATGGTGAGAGGCCGTACTGGGACATGTCTAACCAAGATGTAAGTAGGCTGAGCCAAACTGGAAGAATTTGCAAGGGGAAAAAAAGTGGGCAGAGAATCACTGGCGCAAAGCCCCAGGGATTGAGTCCCTTGTTTTCTGCTGCTCTTCCAGGTAATCAACGCAGTAGAGCAAGACTACCGCCTTCCTCCCCCCATGGACTGCCCCACGGCGCTGCACCAGCTCATGTTGGACTGCTGGGTACGGGATCGCAACCTCCGCCCCAAGTTTGCACAGATAGTGAATACGTTGGACAAGCTAATCCGGAACGCAGCCAGCTTGAAGGTCATCGCCAATGTCCAGTCTGGGTCAGTGTCGTTTGCCCCTTCACCCTCTCCAAGCACAGGCAACCTGCTATGTCTGGATTAGTAGCGTCAAGTCTCTAGCTCTCATGGTTTATGGCAGCCAACTGGATATAACCTTGGGAGGTGGAGGCAGGCAGCAGCCGGGGCCTGAGCGAAGAGCCCCAACGGGGTGGACTGGGAACCAGATGGCCCCCCTTAACCTTCTGCGTGCCGCAGGACCGCCAGGCTTGTCCCCGTGGCTCGGCCACCCACCACCCCGCCCCTTTGAGCCATCTCTGACCTCTGGGCTCTCTCGTCCTTCGCAGCGTGTCTCAGCCGCTTCTGGATCGTACGGTGCCCGATTACACTACCTTCACTACTGTGGGCGACTGGCTGGACGCTATCAAAATGGGACGGTACAAGGAGAACTTTGGCAACGCCGGCTTTGCCTCGTTTGACCTGGTGGCCCAAATGACCGCTGAGTAAGTAGGGAGGGAGAGCAGTCTAGGATGGCGGCGGGAGACGCAGCCATGCGCTGTCCTGCTGGGGGATGAATCAGATCTGGTTCCTTCCACCCTTCGTAGGAAATCTCTGGACAGTTGGTGGAAGGATTGATAGGCAGTTCAGTGCAAGCTGTGGGTGCTGTGGGTTGACTTACCGTATTTTTCGGAGTATAAGACACATCTTCCCCCCCCCCCCCCAAAAAAAGAGGGTGAAAATCTGGATGTGTCTTATACACTGAATACAGCATTTTTGGCCTCCCAAAATCCCGCCCCCTTTACAAAAATGGATATACAGAAGTTTGGGAGGCCTGCATAGTGCTCCTAGGGGCTGGGGAGGGCAAAAAAGGAGCAAAAAAATGGGCCAGTTTTTGCTTGGTTTTGTTCCCCCCTAACCCCCAGGAGCATTTTGCAGGCCTCTCAAATTCTCTGCATGCCCCGTTTTTCACAAAAAATGAGGTATGCAGAGGGTTTGGGAGGCCTGCAGAGTGCAATTTTTTTTTTAATTTACCTCTTCAAAATCTCTAGTGCGTCTTATACTCCGGTGCATCTTATACTCTGAAAAATACGGTAAGTCTCCAGGTGAGTGCGATAGTAAATACTGGGCTTGCACCTCCCCTTCACTTCTGTCTCTCTCGATCTGGAAATGGGGTTTAAATTGCTGAACAGGAAGATTCTGTTTGGAATAAATGCAGGGTCTTTGGAAGTAAATACAGGGTCTTATTTAAGGAGGCTGCGTGATGGGTCAGTGGTTAAAACATTGGGCTTGTCAGCTGGAAAGTTGACAGCCGAGGTTCGAGACCCGAGCGTCACATGACGGGGTGAGCTCCCGTCCTTGCCTACCTAGCAGTTCGAAAGCATGCAAATGCAAGTAGATAAAGAGGTACCACTTCGGTGGGAAAGGTAACAGTGATCCGTGATGTCATGCTGGCCACATGACCGCGAAAATGTCTTTGGACAGCACGGGCTCAAAGGCCCTTGAAACAAAGATGACCATCGACCCTTTAGAGTTGGCAACGACTAGTGGACTAAAATCCTCAGGGACTTCTTTACTTTTTACTCCTTTTAACTGCTCCATTAAACGGATGAAAAGAGACCAGGATATCTTGCTCACACAGGGAGGCAAATTATGGTACTTCAGTACTTTCTGGAGTACTGTTGGGTTTGCAGGCCACACTGAATAAGACAGAACAGAACAGAGCAGAATAGAATTCTTTATTGGCCAAGTGTGATTGGAAACACAAGAAATTTGTCTTTGATGCAGATGCTCTCAGTATACATAAAAAGACAAGATACATTTGTCACGAATCATAAGATACAACACTTAATGATAGTCATAGGTTACTAATAAGCATCAAATTATACTAGGAAACAAATAAAAACAATATGAATTGTAAAGATACAAGCAACATGATTGTAGTCATAAGTGGGAAGAGATAGGTTACTAGGAAGGAAGAGAAGAATAATAGTAATACAGTCTTAGTAAATAATTTGTCAGTGTTGTGGGGATTATTTGTTAAGCAGAGTGATGGCATTCGGGGGAAATCTGTCCTTGTGTCTAGTTGTTCTGGTGTGCAGTGCCCTATAACATCGTTTTGAGGGTAGGAGTTGAAACAATTTAAGAAGGTAGTATGTCATGATTGGTATACACAATTCCCAGGAGGTGCTTTACCCCTGGCCTTAAGATGGAAGGCAAGTGGGTCACTGTAAAACTTCTGCCCCGTTGTCGATCTTGAATCATGCAGTCACTAAGTCCATCCGGCAGTCAAGTGAATCCAGCTTCCCTCCCATTGACTTTGCTTATCAGAAGCCACCAGGGAAGCTTGCATAGGACGATCACATGACCATGGGAAGCTGCAACTATATATATATATATATATATATATATATATATATATATATATATATATATATATATATATATATATATATATATATATATATATATATATATATATATATTTAAAGTCACAACCCCTGGTATGCTCAAATATGGGAGGAAGGTCACACTTCCATATATATGTTATATTTGTGCTGATAAATAAATAAAGGGAGACTAGTATAGATCTATTTCAAGCTATTTAGCTCTCATCAGCTAGCCATACCCTTGCTGGGAATCGAACCTGTGCTGTATTGCCTCTTATATAACAAATGTAACAAAAAGGCAACAGTAAAAAATATTGGGTTTCTGTCTGGATGGTGTGTATGTATATATGTGTATATGTGTGTGTGTGTGTGTATATATATATATATATATATATATATATATATATATATATATATATATATATATATATATATAAAACTCACAACCCCTGGTATATATAAATATATATGTTGTCAAGCACCCAAATTTTGTTCACACGATCGTGGCAATTCTGCAACCGTTGTAAGGGTAAGGATTGGTCATATGTCACTATTTTGCTGTTTTGCTGGACACATAGCAGGTAACAACAATAACAGAGTTGGAGGGAACCTTGGAGATCTTCTAGTTCAAACACCCCCAATCAAGCAGGAGACCTTATACCACTTCAGACAAATGGCAGCTCAATCTATTCTTAAAGTCTTCCAGTGTTGGGGCATTCACAACTTCTGGAGGCAAGTTGTTCCACTGATTAATTGTTCTCACTGTCAGGAATGTTCTCCTTAGTTCTGAGTTGCTTCTCTCTTTGATTAGTTTCCACCCATTTCTTCTTGTCCTGCCCTCAGGTGCCTTGGAGAATACGTTGACCCCCTCTTCTTTGTGGCAGCCCCTCAAATATTGGAAGACTTATCATTCCTGCTTTTTACTCTCCCTTTAAATTCCATGCTTGTCCCCGGAAGGATCCTTGTCTGCTGTCGAGCTCAGCTCTTTCTCTGCCAGCCACCCTCCTTGTCTTTTCCTCCTCTGACCCGTCTCCCACCTTTTGCAGTGTGGGGGAACTTCCTTTGCAATGTAGACAGGCCGTCAGGAAGGATGCAAGCGGTGCTCTTTGTGTGCCAGGCCCGCAAATGAAGAAAACGACAACCGAAGCAAAAATAAGCAAAGTTAGGAAAAATCGCTGTTTGAACAAAAGAAAAAAAAAGGGAAGGCAATTCATCCAATCAATCCGTGTTCTGTCCTTGGTCAGGAAGCAAAAGAGCATACCGTGTTTCCCTGAAAATAAGACCTCCCCAGATAAGAAGCCCACATGCGCCGAGAGCCGAGGTAGCACAGTGGTTAGAGTGCAGTACTGGAGCCACTTCAGCTGACTGCTATCTGCAGTTCAGCGGTTCAAATCTCACCGGCTTAGGGTTGACTCAGCCTTCCATCCTTCCGAGGTGGGTGAAATGAGGACCCAGACTGTGGGGGCAACATGCTGACTCTGTAAACCGCTTAGAGAGGGCTGAAAGCCCTATGAAGTGGTATATAAGTCTAACTGCTATTGCTATTGCGCTAAAATAAGCCCTCTCCTGAAAATATTTAAAGGCATGCGCAGCTGGTCCCTGCCATTTCCTGCGGGGGGGAAGGTGAGAACATGCCCCCATGCATCTGCCATCCACGCGGAACAGTCTTGCGGAGGCTGCTCCTGTAAACCCTAGCTACCGCGCCCCTTTTCTTAGTGGCAGCCACAGAAAGAGCGGCAGTCCCAGTAATGCTAGGGCTGGCAAGAGTGTGCCAGAAACAGAGACAGAACTTCTGGCCCTCTCTGGATCAGTTGATCCGTGGGCCGCAAACCGAGGTTAAGGGGCCTCCTCACATCACAAATAATAAGACCTCCCCGAAAATAAGGCCAAGCGCTTATTTCAGGGGGCAAAAGAAAATAAGACCCTGTCTTATTTTGGGGGAAAGACGGTATCTATTGAACCTTTTTTGCAAAAGTGAATGGTGCTCATAAAGATAGACTCTTAATTAGGTCATTCAAGGAAGACCAATATTCAGGCTTCAGGGCATTGGGATTCTCCTAACCTGGAATCCGGAATATTTCTGAACCTGAACAATATGAAGATGTGTGGACTTCAACTCCCAGAATTCCTCAGTCGACATGGTTGGCCTGGGGATTCTGGGAGTCAATGTCCACACATCTTCATGTTGCCCGGATTGAAAAGCTGTGCCCTAACCAAACTAACCAAATGCCCCCAAAGATAGGAAAATACTTGCTGGGTAGAGTTCTCTCTGGAATGCAAAGCAGAAATGGCCATAGAGTAGAGATATGCAAGCTGGGCAACTTTAACACTTGTGGACTTCAACTTCGAGAATTCCCCAGCCACTCATGCTGGCTGAGGAATGCTGGGAGTTGAAGTCCACAAGTCTTAAAATTACCAAGGTTGGAGACCCCTGCCATAGAGAATGGAAGCCAGTGGCTGCATGGGAAGGGCTATCCCACAGCGGACAGTCCAGCAGTTTTTTCAAAGCCTCTATTTCCACCTGAGGTGGCATCCAGGCATGGAAGATTTTCTTCCATTTTCCCATGGAAAGACCATTTCCCTATCAGATCATGCTGATTTATCTTCAGCCTAGCCTTCCACACACTGGTACTGAGATGGAAGCTTCTTTGTGAAGACCTGCCCTCAAAAGTTTGAGAGTTCTCTCAGTGTAATGGTGGATGACGCCTAAGAGGATTTTGATTTGATCCATGAGGCGTTTTGATGTTCTGAAGCATTCAAACACTCCCAAAACTGATTTGTTGGGCTCAAACTGAAATTGTGAGGGATCCATCACTGGAGGTTTGAAAGAAGAGATTGGAGATTTCCTGACAGGGTATAAGACAATGATGGCAAACCTTTCCGGCACTGAGTGCCAAAACCAGAACGCGCATGGATCCAAAATACCAGAAGCCGGTGCACGCATGCCTGTATTATGGATGTTTTTGGGGTGTTTTCGGGCCTTTTTTGGTCCACAAAACTGCCCGAAAATGGCCCAAAAACAGCTTGAAAACAGCCTGTTTTTTTACCATTCTCCAGGTGGTTTTTCATTTTGTTTTTCGGGCTGTTTTTAGGCCATTATTCGGGCCTGAAAAGGCCTAAAAAGGCTGAGAAAATGGCCTGTTTTTTGGCCATTTTCAGGCCATTCTCCTGTCCTCCGATGCTTGCAAAGAACAGCTGGCCAGAAAACATGCGTGCACCAGAAACCATAAGAGCAGCTGGCGACGGTGTATGTGCCCACAGAGAGGGCTCTGCGTGCCACCATAGGTTTGCCATCACAGGTATAGGATGTCCTGCTGGTGGGATTGAACTAGAAGACTTTCAAGGTCCCTTCCAACTCTGTTATTCTGATAAGTGTGAGTTTGGGTGGATAGATAGACAGACAGACAGACAGACAGACAGACAGACAGATATAGAGATAGATAGATAGATAGATAGATAGATAGATAGATAGATAGATAGATAGATAGATAGATAGATAGATAGATAGATAGATATAGAGGTAGGTAGGTAGACAGACAGACAGACAGACAGACAGACAGACAGACAGACAGATGAGAGAGAGAGATGGATGGATGGATGGATGGACGGATAGAGATAGGGATGGATGGATAGAGATAGATAGATAGATAGATAGATAGATAGATAGATAGATAGATAGATGATAGATAGATAGATAGATAGATAGATAGATAGATAGATAGATAGATAGATAGATAGATCTTTCTGCTTTGATACCCATAGTGACATTAACAAACCGTAATGGAGCCAATAATAATAGCAACAGGGCATACTGAATGTGGTACATGGCCAATAGAGCATTGTGTGATCGCCTTCACACAATACATTTAATTAAAAGAGAGCCAAGGTGGCGCAGTGGTTAAATGCAGCACTGCAGGCTGACTGCTAGATGAGCAGTTCAGCGGTTCAAATCTCACCGGCTCAGGGTTGACTCAGCCTTCCATCCTTCCGAGGTGGGTAAAATGAGGACCCGGATTGTTGTTGGGGGCAATATGCTGACTCTGTAAACCGCTTAGAGAGGGCTGAAAGCCCTATGAAGCGGTGTATAAAAATCTGCTATTGCTATTAAAATAATCCACACATTACTGCTAGCTCTTGACTTACGACCGTTTATTCAGCGGCCATTCAAAATTACAACGGTGCTGAACGAAGGGGGGTTATAACCCCTGCCCAAAGTTATGGTTGCTGTAGTGCCCCCATGGTGCCATGAACAAGATTTGGGCACTTGCCAATCCTTGGCAATGAATTGGGGTCGCTCCCAAAATGGCCCCTCTGGAATAGAGCCTCCCAAAATGGCACCCGCCTCTTCCTACAGAGCGTATAGGAAGGACACATGGCGGGTCAGGTGATAAATGGACTGAGTCGTGATGGGGGAGAAGGTGTGGGTCCCAGCAAGGTGGAAATCAGCCCCAAGGCCTATGGGGACTCAGCAGAGCAGGAAGCAAAGCACGGGATGTCTTGGGTTGGAGGAGGCCCTTGGAGGATCCCGTGTGAGCTGGATGGGTGCTGCAGTGCAAGGCTCTCCCTCACCTCCAGGCACTCTGGGCTCCATTTAATGACCCACACTGTCACTTAACAACTGTAATGGGGAGTTGTTATACAATGTAATCAGGTGGACGCTTTACATAACAACTGCCACGACTTGCAACCACAAGGCTCAGGCTCCATTACAATAGTACGCCAAGGACTTACCTGTGTCATTTGCCATAAACTATCCATACAGGTTTAGTTTGCCCAACACGCTAAATCATACGAGAGAGAGAGAGATCATAAATTGCTCTGTTGTTTGTTGAGTTATGTATGCAAGTTATATGTCCGCCTGTTTGATTTACGAGTCATGGTTGCGAACAGCAGGTAGCCCAAAAACAAAAACCAACATCAAAAGCTAAAAGGTTAACCCTAAACACAGTTAGTATGCATACAGAGATCTAGTAGGTCTTTCTTGATCTGATAAGAGTGTTGCATGAATCTGCCCACCAATCAATCTGAAGAAG
This sequence comes from Thamnophis elegans, assembly GCF_009769535.1. NCBI lineage: Eukaryota > Metazoa > Chordata > Lepidosauria > Squamata > Natricidae > Thamnophis > Thamnophis elegans. The sequence continues at coordinate 64,128,653 of NC_045550.1, forward strand.
ATAAACCTACATGATCCCTAATCACAGATGCCTATTTGACAACAGATTAAGAAAGATGATCATGATCAGTGGTGAAATGTAATTTTTTTTTTTGCCACTGATTCTCTGGGCGTGGCTTGGTGGGTGTGGCTTGGTGAGGGGGTCATGTGACTGGGTGGGCATGGCCAACCTTTTTTAATTTTTAAAGCATTTTTTGCTACCTATTCACCCAAACTGGTCGGGCATAAAAAGTGCTTTTAAAAGTGGGGAGGAAAGCTTCCAAAAATCTCGCTGAACCACACGATCCTCGGAAGCTTTTTTTTTTAATACCGGTTTGCAGAACCAAAGACAATCGGTTCGTGCGAACCGGTAGCATTTCACACCTGATCATGATCATCATGACAACAACTTGCTAGCATCTTTTCTGCTCAACAAATGTTATTAAAAGGCAGAAGCTCTTGGTGGTTTTTCTTTTCTTTCTTTGTCACCATATCAAAAATCTGGAAATGTATCTGATTAGGACACACCACAGGAATGGCTAGGACAGGAGGTCAGCAACCTGTGTCTCTGAAGCCACATGTGGCTCTGGAGCTGCATGTGGCTCTTTCATCCCTCTGCTGTGGCTCCCTGTCACCAGTCGGCTCCACAATTGATAGGGCTTTCAGGTAGAGGAAAAAGGATGTTGTGCTAAAAGGATGGGAGAACAGGACTTCTGTTCAGCTTCACAATTGAATGGAGGGCTTCCAGTTAGGACCTTTGTGGCTCTTTGAGTGTTTAAGGTTGCCGACCTCTGGGCTAGGATCTCAACTCATCCATCACAACAATTGCACTGCTTGGAATAGTGCAGATACAACAAGAGTATCTGTTGTACTAGCATTGTAGGAGGAGAGAGTCTGTGGCAGACCCAAGCCATATCTGTCCCTTTAACTGTCCCTGTCCGGCTTTCATGGATTGGTTTTATTTTAAAGGTGACCTGCTATTTTTCTTTTCAATTTACGTATGTGCATTGATGTGGTACCTATGCACCTTCACAGCTCTATTGCTTTAGCCCTCCATAACAGTACCAGTTTCTCATGCGGGCCCTTGCAGAAGGTAGTTGCCCACCCCTAGTATACGGTGACAGAGAGAGAGAAAATCAGGACCTTCTAACTTTTAATAACAGTTGTTGATCGCAAAATGTGCTACCAGGCTCAACATTTTTTTTGGAAAGTATCTTTAGCTATTGTAGTGGGAAGGAGGTGATAGTTAAAACCAGGGCTCTCCAACCTTAGCAGCTTTAAGACTTGTGGACTTCAGCCACTGGCTTCCATCCTCTATGGCAGGGGTCTCCAACCTTGGTAATTTTAAGACTTGTGGACTTCAACTCCCAGAATTCCTCAGCCAGCTGGCTGAGGAACTCTGGGAATTGAAGTCCACAAGTCTTAAAGTTGCCAAAGTTGGAGATCCCTTGTTACAACTACCAAAAACTGAGTCGGAACCATTTGGTAAACTTTATACATAGAACAACAACAACAACAACAACAACAATAATAACAATAACAATATCAAGAACAACAGCAGCAATAGCAATGATGATGACGACGGATAACTGAAATCTCTTTGTGCAAACGAATTTCAGTTTTTGATATGGATCTTATTTTGAAACTCACTTGATAAAATAATACAGGTGATATTCAGTCGGTTCGGACTGGTTGACCCAAAACCGTAGCACCGAACTGCAGGTGGGATCGCCCACCCATCCTCCCAGGCTCCAAAATGTCCTACGTAGCCTTATTTTTGATGCCGTGCGTATGTGTACATGCATGAGCAAAGTGTATGCGCAGAAGGCATGCAAGTGTGCACGTGCACACCCTCGTAGTTGCGAACCGGTGGTAAATCTAAGGGAATCCCGCTGTTGGCTCTTAAATAAATAATCAAATAATTCAGAAGCCAGTCCTCCAACTAGGGTTCTCTCCACAGGGTGTCCCCAAGGAAGAACCAAAGATAGTGCCTGCAGCTGTGTGACTTTCCCCTTTTGTGTATCTGTCAAAAAAAGACATTGGTTGTGTGGTCAGGGCCACCATCTTGATTTTTTCATTGTCCTCATTTTATGTGACATTTGGGACCAGAATGTTCCATCGCTAAGCAAGACATTTGTTACGTTACAATGTTATGATCTTTTTTCTTTTGGCCATGGTGGTTAAGAGAATCATGGCAGCTGTGAAGTGGATCATACAGTCCTTCAGCAAACCTATTTTCCCTCAGACCGACTTTGCTTATCACAAGCTCTCTGGGAAGGCCGCAAGTGGCAATCACGTGACCTCACGACATTGCAGCCATCATAATTAATACATGTTGGTTGCCAAATGTCTCCGACTTTTGATTGCAGGAATGCTGCAGCAGTCATAAGTCTGAGGACCAGTTGTAATTTTTTTTCCCCCAAAGCTATATTTTCAAGCAGTCACTAAATGGATGGTTGTAAGTTGAAGAAAAGAAAAAGGCTCAGTGGCTAAGACGCTGAGCTTGTCAATCAGAAAGGTCGGCAGTTCGACGGTTCGAATCCCCAGCGCCGCGTAACGGAGTGAGCTCCCGTTACTTGTCCCAGCTTCTGCCAACCTAGCAGTTCAAAAGCATGTACAAAATGCAAGTGGAAAAATAGGAATCAGCTTTGGTGGGAAAGTAACAGCGTTCCATGCACCTTTGCTGTTGAGTCATGCCGGCCACATGACCACGGAGATGTCTTCATACAGCGCTGACTCTTCGGCTTTGATACAGAGATGAGCACCGCCCCCTAGAGTCGGGAACGACTAGCACACATGTGCAAACCTTTACCTTATAAGTCGAAGACTACCTGTAAAGACACAAATACCTAGGCCCACAAATACTCATCTTGCTAAACCAGAAGTTAAGGCTAACTAAAACCTTGGTTGAAAACGATTGAACTTTTTGGGGTCTTTGCACTTAGTTTCGTTCTAGCAATTTTTCTTCCAAATAAATGAATCTTGTGCATCAGGAATGCAAAATAAAAGGTGCAATCTTTTTTCTTTTTTTAGTTCAATGTTGAAAAAAAATGGCTGTAGCCTTTTGTTAGGCCAAGGACTTAAGAATATTCTTCACATTAATTCCTGGGTTTCCAAACTTGGCAACTTTAAGACTTGTGGACTTCAACTCCCAGGATTCCTCAGTTCTAGTTCCACCACCCCCTTCCTCAGACCACTCACTCTCCCCCAGCAAAACCCACCCCATAAGGTTATTGTTGTTGTAAGAAAAAAATTGAAAGCTAGGTAAACTGTCCAACTTTTGAATGAAAGGTGACTTATAAAACAAATAAACGAACGTTATCTGAGGCTGTTTATCAATCTAATATATAAACAAACTCCAAAGCAAGGTTGGGGAATATGATCTTGGTGTGTTTTTCTGTGGGTTTTTGGGGAAAAAAAACAAAGTAGTCATCTACTATATTTACTCATGGAAAAGCCAAAACGTTTAGAGGCCATAATGCACCAAAAAAAGCACATTTAGCTTGTCTATTTATTTATTTTCTGAGCCCAGAACATTTTACATTAAAAAGAGAAGTATAACATTTAGAACTAGTGCAACAATCTAAAACAAGGAAAACTGTGTGACAAATATAAAGCTTAAAACACAGAAGGAATTTAAAATGCTTATGTGGCATTATGCAGCCTTTGATGCTCACAAAGTAGGAAAAGGGCTATATTCAGCTTATCTGCGGAAGGGCTTTATCCCTGAATAATAATATAATATTTAATTTAAAAAGCAGTCTGTGTGTCTGCGTGTCTGCGTGTGTGCATAAATACTTTTTAAAGTACCTTTATTTCCAGAATTTATTAACAGGTATAAGCCCCTCGGCAGATAAGCAGGCCCCCAATTTTTTTAATCAAAATACCATTTTTAAAAAAATACAAGTTTGCTAGTGGTACATTTCCATGAAATTTTGATAAAAAAATTAAAATAGAATTGAGGGTTGGCTTATCCCTCAACTGGATGGGCTTATATGCAACTATATACAGTAGGTGTGTTAAGACTGGTTGTTGTTGTTTTGAAAAGGCAAAATAAAATGGGGAAAGAGAGGAGCAAAGCCCCAGTTCTATTTATTTCATAGGGTTAGAATAGAATAGAATAACAGAGTTGGAAGGGACCTTGGAGATCATCTAGTCCAACCCCCTGCCTAGGTAGGAAACCCTACACCACTTGAGACAAATGGTTATCCAACATCTTCTTAAAGACTTACAGTGTTGGGGCATTCACAACTTCTGGAGGCAACTTCTGTTCCACTGATTAATTGTTCTCACTGTCAGGAAATTTCTCCTCAATTCTAAGTTGCTTCTCTCCTTGATTAGTTTCCACCCATTGCTTCTTGTTCTACACTCACATGCCTTGGAGACTCCCTCTTCTTGGTGGCAACCCCTGAGATATTGGAACACAGCTATCATGTCTCCCCTAGTCCTTCTTTTCATTAAACTAGACATACCTAGTTCCTGAAACTGTTCTTCACATTTTTATTGTCATTAGGAAAAATTGAAAGACACGGTGCTTCGTATACTCCCCTTTTCTCCCACAGCAAAGGTAGAAATGGAATCAGTTCCACAAAATGGCTGCTTGTTGCATCCATGCAGTGGAGATCAGTTTTGCTGTGCAATTGTCAGGGTTTGTGTTTGTGTGTTTGTGTGTGTGTGTGTGTGTGTGTGTGTGTGTGTGTGTGTGTGTGAGAGAGAGAGAGAGAGAGAGAGAGAGAGAGAGAGAGAGAGAAAGAGAGAGAGAGAATATCAGCCATTTATGGCATGAAAAGTTGGTTCATCCCTCGTAATCTCAGGAAGCCCTCAAAGGTGATATTCACTTACTTTCCCTACCAGTTCGCAAATGTGAGTGCTTGTGTGCACCCCATCTGCATATGTGCTTGGCCTTCCGCGCATGTGCTTTTAGGCATGAAAAGGTACCTAAATAGGATGGCATAGAGACCAGGGACCCGTGATTTCCACTACCGGTTCTGGTGAACCGGTCCAAACCGGCTGAATACCTACCACCTCTGGAAGCCCTTTGGTGGAATATTTCTAAAGGTCAGAATCCTTTGCAATCTTTCAATAGTTTTTGCCAGATCAGTGAAAGAGTATTCTCCGTATACAGGTGGTCCCCAACTTATAATCATTTGTTTAAAGTAACAACGGCACTGGAAAAAAAATGACTTGCGACCGTTTTTCACACTTTTAACGGCAGTTGCGGCATCTCCCTGGTCACGCAATCGAGATTCAGATGCTCGGCAACGTCTGACTCCTATTTATGACGCTTGCGGTGTCCTGGGGTGATGTGATCCCCTTTTGCGACCTTCTGACTCTCAAAGTCACTGGGGAGGCCAGAGTCACTTAACAGCCGTGTTACTAACTTAACAACTGTGCTGACTCACTTAACAACGGTGGTAAGAATGGTCGTAAAATGGGGCAAAACTCATTTAATCACTGTCTCACTTAGCAACATAAATTTTGGGTTCAATTGTCCCATTGCATACAGTCAGTCCTCAACTTTCAACCATCACTTAGCGACCGTTTGAAGTTACAACAAACCCCCTCAAAAGCTACTCACAATTCAGTTCGAAAGTTTCCGTGGCCATACAAACAACCCAGGACCACATTTTGGGTACCCATCAACCAACCTACCTTTCTCTGCCATGAGGTCTAGTCACATGACCCCCATTTTTACCAGAAACTGCTGCTTGCTTCCAATTTCCCTCAGAACCCAGTCCATAGCAAAGAAATGGTGCTCTTACCTGCCACGTTAATGTAACAACCATCCCACAAAAACCCTAGCAAAATTAAGTTAGTCACATGATGATCCACTTCACAACCATCACAAGTTACAACCATAATTGCCAGGCTCGATTACCGTCCCAAGATGAGGACTACCTGTACTGCTTTCAGATAGGAGACAAAGGCTGAAGATCACGTAATGCCTGTGCTAGTTTAATTGGCTCAACGTAAAGAGTTGAGCATTTCCTCAAATAGATTCAAGTTTGATTAGGTTTTTGGTTGCTTGGAAGAGCAGATTCAACTCCTTCAGTTCTATCTCTGGTTGAGTATAATTATAGAAATCCAGCAAAGGACTTGAAAGTATGATGGGGAGGTAAGCTTGGAACACCAAACATCTCAAGAACTTCCTTCTAGTGAAGAAACCAAATGTCTTCTTGGTATCTCCGGGGGCCAAAGAGTTCCACCACTGGAAATATTTTGTCTTCTACCCTACTAACTCATTTTCCCCCTTATTGTCTTTTTTTTAGGGACCTGCTCAGGATAGGGGTGACGCTGGCAGGACATCAAAAGAAGATCTTGAGCAGCATACAGGACATGAGGTTACAAATGAACCAGACTCTGCCAGTCCAGGTTTGACCACGGAGGACTCTGCCTTTGGAACGGATCCCACTCCCCTGAGGGTCACTTCTCTAGGATTCTAGTTTGCGGTGCTGCCCAGCTTCCTGATTTTGAGGAAGGGGGGTTCTTCTCCATCCTCCTCCCCCCCTTCCCGTTATCGGGGTGGGGAGCTTCTTGGTTTGCCAACAGACCTATGGCGGAACGGACTAGGTTGACCCTAGCTAGATTAAAAGACACTCCCATATCAGCAAGAAGTCGCCTTCCTCGTTTCTGCTGCGGCGTTCTCGAAGTGGCGCGCCAACAATTCAGCGTCTTCATATTGAAGACAGGTTACTGGAGAAGGAACCATAAGAGGCCTCTCTCTGCACATCGTCCCTTTCGTTCACACAAAACCGCCATCCCTATATCTGCCTCCAGCGGCGCCACGGAGGACTTTCAGCTTCCGTGGGCTTCCGAGGTTCAGAGATCTCACGCGGCCTTCCTTGGCATCATCACCAACCAGAAATGTGGCCTTGTCCCCTCCGTCCTGGCCAAGAGGGAACCGTTGCCCTGAGCCCAACGAGTGAAGTCGTGTCGCCCCACACTAGGACCATGGAGCTGGCTGGACATTTTTCCTCTCCGTGGCCTTGACAATTGTACGCCATCCGGAGCCATTCGGAGCCAGATGCAAGACGTATTTTCTGCCGGGGAGAATAAAAGAGCCGTCTGCTTCTTTGGCTTCAGCCACACCGGGACTGTGACGTCGGTGGTGGCTTTAGGACAGGACGTTGAGCGACTTTGCTCTCTCCCTCCGGCGTTCCGGGCCTTCCCCATCCCAGGGCCTGCCAGCACGAGTTTGCACAAAGATCACCCAGATGGACAGCCAGTTGAGGCAGCTTGCCGGCCCAGCGGGATTGAAAGGAGGAGAGGCTGCGTGGGGGGAGAAGGGGGGGGCGGGAGAGGGAAAGTGCATCCCAGGCCTTCCTCCCCGTCTCGTTTTATGCCTCCCCCCCCCCACTCTCCTTTTCTTGACACACGCTGTGATTGCTGCCAAAAAAAAAAAGACTGGAACACTTCCTTTTTTTTTTTCCTTTTTTTTTCTTTTCGGTTTTTGGTGGGTTTTTTTGTTTGTTTGTTTGTTTTGATTTTTTGTTGTTTTGCATTTGCTTTCCTTTTCCAAAAGCCACTGCAGGCCTGAGCCGTAGGGTAACGAGGCTGCCTTGTGAAGCTGGCAAGCTTGCATGTGTAAGAGTGCGTGTATGGGCCATATGGACTGTGCGCCATGGCAAAATAAAGGCAATAATAATTTTAATGAAGTTTTCTTTGGAATCCGTTGTCTTTCGCTGTCTCTCTGATCTGCAGGACCTTGTCAAATCCTGCCCTTCCCTTTTGCCTTTATTTTTCTCTTTCTTATCTTTCAGAAGAGAAGAGGGTAATTTTTCCTTTCCATCTCCAAGTTATAAATAACCAGCCACTAGGAAGATGCTTTAGATATTCTCTGTGTCTGTCTGTTTTAATCTTGTCCACTTGTCGCACTAACGTTGAATTTGCTCAAGTCATAAAGGGGCCATAGTTTCCCATGCCGGCGCAAGAATTCTAGGAGTTAAAGTCCACACATCATAGAGGGGCCATAGTTCCCCATGCTAGCTCAGGAATTCTGGGAGTTGAAGTCCACACATAGAGGGGCCATAGTTCTCCATGCTAGCTCAGGAATTCTGGGAGCTGAAGTCCACATGTCATAAAGGGGCCATAGTTCCCCATGCCGGCTCAGGAATTCTGGGAGTTGAAGTCCACACATCATAGAGGGCCCATAGTTCCCCATGCTAGCTCAGGAATTCTGGGAGTTGAAGTCCACACGTCATAGAGGAGCCGTAGTTCCCCATGCCGGCTCAGGAATTCTGGGAGTTGAAGTCCACTCGTCATAAAGGGGCCATAGTTCCCCATGCTAGCTCAGGAATTCTGGGAGTTGAAGTCCACACGTCATAGAGGAGCCATAGTTCCCCATGCCGGCTCAGGAATTCTGGGAGTTGAAGTTCACTCATCATAAAGGGGCCATAATTCCCCATGCTGGCTCAGGAATTCTGGGAGTTGAAGTCCACACATCATAGAGGGGCCATAGTTCCCCATGCTAGCTCAGGAATTCTGGGAGTTGAAGTCCACACATAGAGGGGCCATAGATCCCCATGCTAGCTCAGGAATTCTGGGAGTTGAAGTCCACACGTCATAGAGGAGCCATAGTTCCCCATGCCGGCTCAGGAATTCTGGGAGTTGAAGTTCACTCATCATAAAGGGGCCATAGTTCCCCATGCTGGCTCAGGAATTCTGGGAGTTGAAGTCCACACATCATAGAGGGGCCATAGTTCCCCATGCTAGCTCAGGAATTCTGGGAGTTGAAGTCCACTCGTCATAAAGGGGCCATAGTTCCCCATGCTAGCTCAGGAATTCTGGGAGTTGAAGTCCACATGTCATAGAGGAGCCATAGTTCCCCATGCCGGCTCAGGAATTCTGGGAGTTGAAGTCCACAAGTCATAAAAGGGCCATAGTTCCCCATGCCGGCTCAGGAATTCTGGGAGTTGAAGTCCACAAGTCATAAAAGGGCCATAGTTCCCCATGCCAGCTCAGGAATTCTGGGAGTTGAAGTCCACAAGTCATAATGGGACCATAATCCCCCATGCCGGCTCAGGAATTCTGGGAGTTGAAGTCCACAAGTCATAAAAGGGCCATCATTTCCCACCCCTGCTCAATGGCCCTACGCTGGGTGTTGGTGTCCAGGGTTGTGGAAAAACCTTAAATAGGGGCCATTTAGACTTTGAAATGCTCCATTTTGTGTCTAGGCTGCTCATTTGGAGTTTTTCGAACAAAAGTGGATGTTTCCAAGTCTAAACTATTTCAATCTCGATGTTTTACATATCCCTTGCATGACAGATTTAGATGGAGGGATGGGTGGGTGGGTGAGCTCATTTCCTCTGTATTGCAACAAGCAAAATTAGAGGGTGGGATTTGTGCTGAAGGACAGGAGAAACTCAAGCTAGAAAATCTTGATTTGAGATTCTTTTGACCCGGATTATGAAAGCGTGAGACCACTTCGTTGAATCCCAAAATTGTTTTAGACTCGTGCCACTTTCCTACAGATGAGATCAAGGTGTAGAGGGAAAAATACATGACAGGCATTCAATCTAGCTGGATTCTCTTCCTTTCACATTCCCAGTTTGACGAACTCATCCTCTCCTTCCCCTTGGGGGTTTCTGCATTCAGAAAAAGTGGGAAGCTTTCCTTTTTTGTGAATTTCCATGCATTCCTAAGAGAGAACTCCTGCTCCCCATTTTCTATTCTTTGCGTAAGGACAATCTTCTCCCTTCCCCCCAATTTTTCCCCATTTTTCAACTTCCTTGAAATTGGGGGAGCCATTCCTTGAAACTGGCCCAGTCCCCATGAGGAAAAAAAACAGTAGCTGTCAACTCTCAAAGCATCCCTGGCCTGCTCTCAAGTTGTCATAGGAAAGTGGGGAAGGGGATATTGATGAAACAGCACACCAGCTAAAGACATATGCATATTCCAGATTTATCTCTCTCAAGGCTGCATCCCAGGGTTACTTACAGCCCGGAGGGGAGTGATCTCTACAACCTATGAAATTGCCCCATTGGCAAATATGATTGATGACACATCCTGGGGAGGGAAGGGAAAACAGGGTTATGATTGGGGCCATAAATTGCAATGGGTCAGAGCTGGCTTCACTTGGGTAGGTGCCAACATGAAGCTCCTAATAGATTGGATTTCTTTTGAAGCTTGGCTCAAGGCTCATGATTTAATTAGGGCATCCATCTGTCCTTTCCTCTGTTTTTTGTCTTGACTTTGCCTGGTTTCTTCTAACTAAGCTTAATATGGAGGAAGAGTAGCAGGCTAGCACAGCATTTGGTGCATGCTCTCATGGGACAAAGCAGATCTGTCATTGCTATCATCCATCATCATGCGTTTTCATTCACCTGACGCTCTGCAGATGGTTTTTCGTCCTGCCTTTTTTAAAAAAAGGCTGGCTTCCTATAACCCAGAGTTAGGGAACTATGGCCCTTTTAGGACTTGGGGACTTCAACTCCCAGAATTCCTGGAATTCTGGGGATTGAAGTCCGCAAGTCATAAGAAGGTCATAGTTCCACAGCTCTGCCCCTAACCAGAGATGATCCTGCACAGCTAATTTGGGTACGTGATATGGCAGAGTGATATATCGGACCAGGAGTTTACTAGATTTGACCAGATGGCAAAAAGAGCATCATGCTGAAATTCCTAATTCATTCGTCATATGATACAGCCGTGGTGGCGCAGTGGTTCGAATGCAGTACTGCAGGTTACTTCTGCTGACTCCTGGCTGCCTGCTATTTGGCAGTTTGAATCTCACCAGGCACAAGGTTGACTCAGCCTTCCATCCTTCCGAGATCAGTAAAAAGGACCCAGATTGTTGGGGGTAAATATGCTGACTCTGTAAATCGCTTAGGGAAGGCTGTAAAGCACTGTGAAGCGGTATATAAGCCTAAGCGCTATTGCCATTGCTATAGGTAGTCCTCGACTTACAACGGGTCGCTTAGCAAACATTTGAAAATCCACCCCAAAAAGGTACTTGCCAGCCAGTTCTGAAGGGTGAACACAGTTGGAGGCTTCCCTTGTTTAACCACTGGCGTGGTGACACAATGTTCAGAATGCAGGCTAACTCTGCCGACTGCCAGCAGTTCGATCCTGATTGACTCAAGGTTGACTCAGCCTTCCATCATTCCGAGATGAGTAAAATGAGGACCCAGTTTGTTGGGGGGCAATAGGTCGACTCTGTGAACCGCTTAAGGAGTAATGTGACCCATTTGTGGCATTCGGAAGCTTTGGAAGTTTACAGCCATTTGTAGCATCCTCTGGCCATATGACTACAAATTACGGTGTTAAAATTTGCCATTTTTAGCCAAGACGCCCCATAGCGAACATTAGAAGCACTGCAGAGGTTGCTTAACCAATGGTGTGGTGGCGCATTAGTTAGAATGCAGCATTGCAGGTTAACTCTGCTGATTGCCAGGAGTTCGATCCTGACTGGTTCAAGGTTGACTCAGCCTTCCATCCTTCCAAGGTTGGTAAAAGGAGGACCCAAATTGTAGAGGGCAAATATGCTGACTTTGTAAACCGCTTAGAGAGGGCTGTAAAGCACTGTGAAGCGGTGGATAAGTGCTATAGCATTATTAATGACTGCTGCAAAAATGATCTTAAAAGCGGATTGGACATGTGATTGACCCCGTTTACAACTGTCATAATTTACGACTATAATGAGCAGGCTCCATTATGTTTGTAAGTGGAGGATTATCTATACCTGTATAAAAGGATGGACATCCATTGCAGCAATGTTAATGTTCTTTGGCATCCTACTTTTCCTTGATCTTTCTCCTTGGACCATTCACCTTGAAGATCTTGGCTATGTTCTCCATCCCGAGCAGCTCTGTTATCAGTTAGCCATCTGGAGAGGCCATCTAAAGGCAGATGGGCCGGGTTGATATGTCTGACTTCATAGATAGAAGAGCCACTTAGTGTTTGCCAACGAGATAACTAGGAGTTAAATCTTTCACATTAAATCTATAAAAGGATTTCATGGAATATTGGCCAGAGGAGAAGTAGGTCAAATCTGTGTCAAAAGAAATCTTCCTCAAAAGTCTGGTGCCATGACCTGTACATCAAAATTGCCACAATATCTTGAATTGTTGTCTAGATTTCCAAAGATTTCATTAAAAAAAAGAAAGAAATCAACATGAATATCCCAAGGGTGCTTTTCCAAAAGGCAACTAGACTTTTCTGTGTGTTTATGTGTCTGTTTGTGTGTGTGTGTGTGTGTGTGTGTGTGTTTCTTTGAAAAAAGGAGGGGGAAAACAGGGTCACGGTTGGGCTGTAAATCACATGGGGCAGAGCTAATTCCGCTCGGGTATGTGCTGACATGTTGCTCCTAATAAATAACTGGATGTCTTTTGAAACTTGGCTCGCGGCTCATGAATTAATTAGGGCCTCCCTTCTCATCCAAGAAGCTTCTTCAGCTCAGAACTGAAAAAGCATCTTGAATGGGAAGCGAAACGTTTTCAAAGAAAAAAACCATAATAAAGCCCAGTTGCCTGTCGAGAAAAGCACCATTGGGATAACCAACCATAAGGCGGATGATTGAGAATCTCCACAGACAAATCTGTCTGAAAAATGTAAGGAACTCAAATACTTCTCTGTAGGTTAGAAGCAGGAAGGAGTGAACACTACTGTGAAGTCTTCCTTTCTGTCTTCTCCAGCAATTGAGGTCCAGGGTTCAGTGGTGGGATGCAACCAGTTTAACAACTGGTTCGGTGAGCGCGTGCATGCACAATTTTCACACACGTGCGTGCAGCGTTCAAATACCACCCATTTTAAACTTAAAAACTTCTCTTCTATGTCAGCGCTGGTGAGTAAAACAGCTGACGCATGGCAATTGGCTGTGCTGTGCGAATCAGCTGAGCTTAAAAATACACCGAAATATAGGACAGGAAAGAGCAGTGGGGGGGCAACTGCTCACCAGAAGTAGCGGTTCGCCCGAACCGGCTGAATCCCACCCCTGATTCTGTTGCTTGATGATTGGAGACAAAATACAGCTATTTGGATTAGTACTGAATCCTCCAGAGGTTGATCTAATCTTTTTTTTCAAGATGCCCAGATTGGCATCTGTCAGCACCCGTATTTAACTAGGTAGCTGTGTGAAGAATGGCCTTCTTCCTGTCTTGAATCTGTCACTATTCAACTATATCGATCTTTAGGGAAGGCTGTTCAAATTAAACTGAATTCTTCTGGCTTCCACTACATAAAACTGTTATCAAAAATATCTCTTTTTCCCTCCCTCCATCGTAGTGCTATAGGTAGGTGACCCAGAGGCAAATGTTCTGCTCTTAAGGCAGGAGAAAACTGTGGGACACACATGGACACACATACAAATTCACCGTTTCCATCTTGTCACCTCTTTGATAAACAATGTGAAGCGGAGATTTGGGCATTTTAATTGATTCGGGCCAGAACTGCCCATCAAGTTTCTGGAATGCTGAAGGAGCTGATCCTTGAAATAAATTTGTGGCTATTCCCCCAACAGGCAATTTCTCTTTCAGACTTGGCCAAGCTCCAGCTAAAGTCAGAATTCAGGGGTTGCAGAGTGCCATTTCTCTGCTAATACCGCCAAGCTGCTAAACCTGAAAATACGCATAGTGCAGAATGGCGGAAAGTAAATTGGAAGGGCCAGTTAGAATAATAGAGTCCAATAATTCGGAGAATGGCTTATTAGAATCCCATTTTTTTTAGCCGTAAGAACTTCCTGCTGCCCTACAAGCCATCAGGAATACACTTCCCCGTCCTTCTGTTTTCTGTTTAATCCCACTTCGGCAATTCTGAGGACTGGCTACTCAACTGCAAAATGAAAACTTTGGAGCATCAGACCTTATTTGCAGACTTCAAAAACGAAAAACCAAAAAAAAAAAAAAAGACGAGTTTGTGTATACTCTGTGTGGCATCCAGATGCAGTCCTGTTTTTAATTTTCCACTAATTAGCCAATTAAGGCTGCTCATAATCTTGTCTCTTTGCTGGAGTCTCGAGGAGGATTCCTTCCATTTCGTCTTTCTCCAGGCCTCTCATCCAGCTTTGAAACATTATCTCTCCGTGTCCTGATTTCTTCCCGACCTTCATTCGGGGGCCCAGACTGTCTGAGAAAAGGCCAGTGCCTCGTCTTGCAGATGGTATGTCCCTGGGGAGGGGGACCGAAGAGGGGTTGGGGAGCAGCTGGCTTCCTCGCAGCCAAGCCCAGGTAGGGAATCTATAGGAGGAGAATCCTTTCCTTCCGATCAAGGATGAAAGATGCCTCTGGGCGACTGGCTACACATTCCTGCATTGCCTCCTGCATGGAGACAAATCCAAACCGTTTCCGTGAGCTTGTTTGTTCTTGTCCTTCTTCTCTTTCATAAAGGAGGCCCTTGGAAACGGGCGGCTCTTCCCAAACACATGTGGCCAGCCAGCGCTTAAACGGCTCTTCCAGAACTGCCCCTTTGATCACAGGTTCTCCGCGTCCAGCTGCTTCCTTTGTCATAAGCCCAGGGATAGGGCTGAAACAGTGGCCAGAAACCACCCAATGGCTTAATGATGGGGTTGGAGGCCTGAGAAGATTCTGGGGAGGAATAATGCTGGTGTCAGGTCTTGGAGCTCGAGACACGTGAGCTGGCAACAGCCAAGACCATGCTGGCTTGGAGGCGGGTTATAAAAACTGACCCATAGGGAAGGTCCTGGATAGTAGGTGCAGGGATGGATTCTACTGGTTCGGATCAGTTCCGGCGAACTGGTAGCTCTGATGATCAGCTGGGAATGAACCGGTTCACTCCGACAATCAGATGGGCCCACTCACCCACCAGCGCTATTTCCCTACCTTTATCTTCTCAGTTTGAATTTAAATGCTTTAAAAAGTGTGGGGGGGGGAAGCTTCTGATGATCGGGTGGCACACAGCTGAGCACTAGATGCAGCTTCAGAGGATACCTTGAAAGAGCACAGCAATTCAGGACTTGAAGGGACCTGGAACTCATCTAGTCCAATCCCCTGCTCCAGCGGGACAGTGTTAAAGTGAGTGTCTGTCTTATATATATCAGTGGTGGGTTGCGGGTGGTACGCCCCAGTATGGGGTGTACCAGTACCTGCCAGGGTACCATCCCGGTACGGTGCTCTGGAGGGCCCGCCCTCCCACCCTCCTTACCTGTATTTGAGCTCTTCAGCGCTTCCAGAGCCGAGGTGGCACAGTGGTTAAATGCAGCACTGCAGGCTACTTCAGCTGACTGCAGTTCTGCAGTTCGGCTGTTCAAATCTCACCGGCTCAGGGTTGACTCAGCCTTCCATCCTTCCAAGGTGGGTAAAATGAGGATCCGGATTGTTGTTGGGGGCAATATGCTGACTCTGTAAACCGCTTAGAGAGGGCTGAAAGCCCTATGAAGTGGTATATATAAGTCTAACTGCTATTGCTGTTCCACGTATATACACGGCGTTTATGGCTCCTGCGTGACGTTCCCCCAAGCAGCTGGTGCGTCGCGGAGGCATTACAGGAGGTAAGGACACATGTGCATGCTGTGTGCGTTCATGTGGTGGACACCGGCCCCCATTGCACCATACCAGTTACACCAGGATCCGGAACCCACCATTGATTATATATATCACTGAACGAATATATATATATATATATATATATATATATATATATATATATATATATATATATATATATATATATATATATATATATATATATATATATATATATATATATATATATATATATTTAAAGTCACAACCCCCGATATGCCCAAATATGGGAGGAAGATCACTACTTCCATTCTCTGTCCTTCGGCTCATCACAAGAGACCATCCAGACAGAAACCCAATATTTTTTACTGTTGCCTTTTTGTTACATTTGTTATATTTGTGCTGATAAATAAAGAAAGGGAGACTAGTATAGATCTATTTCAAACTATTTAGCTCTCATCAGCTAGCCATACCCTTACTGGGAATCGAGCCTGTGCTGTATTGCCTCTTAGGCAGATGTGTTAACCACTGAGCTACAGAGCTCGACTCCTTATCAGCCAAGCCATATACATACATACATACATACATACATACATACATACATACATACATACATACTATACATACATACATACATGGATGGATGGATGGATGGATGGATGGATGGATGGATGGATGGATGGATGGGCTGCCTGGCTGGCTGGGGAATTCTGGGAGTTGAAGTCCACAAGTCTTAAAGTTGCCAAGGTTGGGAAATACTGGGATGGATGGATAGACAGATGGATAGACAGACTGACTTGCTGACTAGCTGGCTGGGGAATTTTGGGATTTGAAGTCCACAAATCTTAACGTTTCCAAGATTGGGAAATACTGGGATGGATGGAGGGATGGAGAGATGGACGGATGGACGGACTTGCTGGCTGGCTGGCTGGCTGGGGAATTCTGGGAGTTGAAGTCCACAAGTCTTAAAGTTTCCAAGGTTGGGTCCCCCTTGCTCTAAATGGAGAGCCCCTTTTTCCTCTTTCCCCCTCTAGACTTGGCCTGCCATCTGCTCTCCTCCCTCTGCCGCCTTCCAAAGCTCTCTAATTCTCCTTCCTAACTAAGCCGGCTGCCTCTGACTTCCGTCCATTGATCTCCTCTTTGCTTTCATCTCTCAGCCGTTCTCCCCCCCTGCCCTCCCTCCTCTCCTTTCGGGGGTCTTCCCCAAGATTCAGCTGCTGCTCCCAGTCTTGGCAAGTGGGCCAACCGGAGCCGGTTGCATTAGGATCCCAAGGGGCTCTAGCTAAAGCCCCCTTCCTTTCAAGGGGCATCAAAGGCTTCGGAGCTGCCAGGGGCTTTCCAAAATCTTGGCCATGTTTGGAAGAGACAGGAGCAAAGCACGGCAGCCATTTCACTGGGCAACTCTTTCAAGGATGGGGGGGGAAAGTCTCCCCTGAATCCAGAGATCAATTGATTTTATTTATTTAGAATATAGCTGCCAACTCACAAAATTGGGCAAGTAACGTTTCTTTTTGCAAAAAGGCTCAGAGGCGTGGCCAGCCTGGGTCATTGCCAGTTCTCCGACCCAGGCTAAATTACCACTACCGAACCGGAAGAAACCCATCTCTTATTATAGAGGTACAGATGTCAGACTCAGTAATTCCTCTGTAGAACTGAATCAGCAGGTCTTGGGGCAGTTTGAGCTTCCTGAGTTGGCGCAGAAAGAACATTCTTCGTTGTGCTTTTTTGATGATGATGCTTTTGATGTTACGTGTCCATTTTAGGTCTTGGGACCAAGAAACCTGAAGGCAAGGACATCCTGTACTGGTGGCAGTGTAGCCTCCATATTGGTGTCCCCAAAAAATATCAACATGGCAACCACAACCGTTGCCATTGAACTTTGGAACCGGTAGACAGCCTTCTTGTTTGCACCTCTTGAATATCTTGGACTTCACAACCAAAACAAGAGGGACAGACAGTGTCCAATCCTGTCTTGTCTCCTGCCGTCGGAATATTTTGCCGGAGGGAACCCTGGTTTAGTTTTCTGCCCCTTGCATGGACAGCCTCACAGCCAAAGTATCTGTGAGGCTTCCCAGATGCTCTTTTTTTTGTAATTTACTCCGCAGCGAAAGTGTGATCTCCGAAGCCCTTGCACACTTCCTTGCTTGCATGGAGTCACTGAACTGGCCTGGGTGTGCTTGTGTTAAAAGCACAGCAACCACCGAAGGCAAGGATCAGCTGCCTTTGTAGGCCCCCTTTTTTAAAGAAACGTGTTTCCAATTAAACTATTTCGGAAATTTATGAAGCTCTGGGGTCTGTGTGGGTTTAATGAAGGTTGGGGTATGGCGAGAAGGAATAGCAGTAATGTGAGCAGTGGTTCAGTCCCTTGGGGGGCCTTCATTGTATCCGTGTCTTATCAAAACTGCCTGGTCATCCTGCTTTAAGCCACCAATTGTCAAACCTGCCAGATTTAAGATGGGTGGACTTCAACTCCCAGAATTCCCCAGGCAGGGGAATTCTGGGAGTTGAAGTCCACCCATCTTAAAGCTGAAAAACAGTAAGCCACACCCAATGATTGCTCCGTCAATTTCACATACAACTTCCCACAACCATGTGGCATCAATGATTTTTACACAACACACGGCACTGAAAGACGTTTTGGAAGACAGGGGTGCTTCTGTGTTGTTTATTTTCAATTGATTGATCGTCAGGGGTTTCCTCTGGATGAGTACAAATGACAGCAAAATCAAAATGGAGGCCGTGGCAGTCGGCCCGTTTCAATTGTTTTCTTCAGGAGCATCTTTGATTTGATCATCATAATAATCACCCTCCTATGGACCTGATCCCGATTCTGAAAGGAAACCAAATGTGTTCGGTGCCCAGAATGGCCAGATGTTGTCAGTAGCTAGAGGACAAAGGGTAGAGACACAAGAAAGTGTTTGCATACTTGGGCCTACATGGCTAAAGTGGTATTTCTCAAAGTAACTTCCTGTGGACTTCAACTCCCAGAATTCTGAAGTCCACACATGCTGGTTGGGGAATTCTGGGAGCTGAAGTCCACTCATTCTATTCAGGGAATTCTGGGAGCTGAAGTCCATACATGCTGGCTGAGGAATTCTGGGAGCTGAAATCCACTCATTCTAGTCGAAAAATTCTGGGAGCTGGTCCATACATGCTTGCTGAGGAATTCTGGGAGCTGAAGTCCCGTCATTCTAATGGAGGAATTCTGGGAGCTGAAGTTCATAAATGCTGGCTGAGGAATTCTGGGAGCTGAAATCCACTCATTCTAGTCGAGGAATTCTGGGAGCTGAAGTCCATACATGCTTGCTGAGGAATTCTGGGAGTTGAAGTCCAGTCATTCTAGTGGAGGAATTCTGGGAGCTGAAGTCAACTCATGTTGGCTGAGGAATTCTGGGAGCTGAAGTTCATAAATGCTTGCTGAGGAATTCTGGGAATTTGAAGTCCACGCATGCTGACTGTGCAATTGTGTAATTGCTTCCTTCATTTTAGCATTTCCCTGACTGTCCAGACCAGCTCTCCAGCCATTAATAACATGTTTTCCCGCTGCTTCCATCTCTTCCCTTCTCTACCAAACCACTCCATCATGAAGGAGAGCTGCAAAATGCACGGAGAGCTAATTTAGGAGTCCAGTGGGTGCCTGTGGAATTTGTGGAAGGTATGCTGTGGGTTGTTCTGATGCATTCCTCTTATGGGAGGGGAGGCATCCACAAAATGGTGGGTTGGGCCAGTGAAAAAAATTCCCGCTGACCAGAGATGCAAGAAGTGAGGCTACTTTCTATCATGGTCTCCCGGCTGTTCCAAGATGTTCAGAAGCTGCCATTGTTTTCGTTTGTCCTTTAGCTTCCTCAGTTATTCATTTTTTGAGGTAGGTCAGATCTGAGACAGGCACCGCAAGAAATATTCGGTTTATGGATATTGGCTAATACTTGAAAGCTTGACCTTTCTTTCTTTCTTTCTTTCTTTCTTTCTTTCTTTCTTTCTTTCTTTCTTTCTTTCTTCTTCTTTCCTTTCTTTCTTTCTTTCTTTCTTTCTTTTTTCTTTTCTTTCTTCTTTTCTTTCTTTTTCTTTCTTCTTTCCTTTCCTTCTTTCTTGTTTTCTTTCCTTCTTTCTTGTTTTTCTTTTCTTTCTTTTCTTTCTTTTCTTTTCTTTCTTAATATGTTTTTAAAAAGCTACGTGGCCATCTATCTGCTACACAATAATCCTAGGAGTGTCACCATAAGATTAAATAAAAACAGATCAAATAGAAACCAACCAGTCCTACCACAACATTATATAAAGTTGTGTCATCACATCATATAGAGTTGAGTTGTGAGCTGTCCATAGTTGTTGTTGAGATGGGCAGCTATAGAAGTCAAATTGAATCATATCAAAATAATAAACAAACCAACAAATGCATGCATGCATGCATGCATATACATACATACATACATAAATTCCTGTATTTACTGGTTGACGGGGCTCACTTCTATGCTAGTCCAAAGCTCAGGTGAAAATCCAATCCTTCTCTCAAGAGGAGAATCAAGATAGAGCAACAGAGTTTCTTTCTCACTCTATCCTGTTTTCTGGAGCTCATCTTATAATTTCATCAATGGCTGTTGCATGTTTTCTTCAAGGCCATCCAGGATCTCCTCAATGGGAGACAAAGGGACACTTTGCAAGAAAGCCCTAGAACACTGTTTCCCCCCACCCTCTTTCCTGTTTTTCTACAAATTGCATCTACAGGGGTTTTTCAAAATCTGCAAGATGGCTGATGCCATGTCATAATGGGAGCAATACTCTTCTTCATTTGTGAAACAGACAAGACACAGGGTTTAATCACAACATTGTGCCAGCCATCTTTTTTGACATACACACACACACACACACACACACACACACACAGGTAATCACCCAGCTGGCTTTCATGCCTAAGGCGGGACTGGAACCCACAGCCTCCTTATTCCTAGGTCAGCACCTTAGCCACTAGACCAGTGATGGCTAACCTTTATCTAAAGGTGTGCCAAAGCTGTATGTGTGCATGCTATCGCATGTGCATGTGTGACCACCCACCTGCGCATGTGCAAGCAATGCCCCCCCTGTGCGTGGGTGGGGGATTTTCGCCCTCCCCAGGCTCCGGAAGTGTGAAAACGGCCTCCCCCGGCCTTCTAGAAGGCCGAAAATCAGCTCGCTGAGGGCTTGCTATGCCAGCAAATATGACTTCGGGTGCCACCTGTGGCACGCTAGGTTCGTCATCACAGCGCTACACCAAACTGGCCCGAAATTAAGCATGGAACCTCCACATTCCAGAGCAGTCTACCTTCAAATGGGAGGGGCAAAAAAATGGATTCTCTCTGGCTTTCAACAAAAATTTATGTCAGAGTCCCGAGGATCTGAGATCTAACTAAGAAAAGGAATTCATAAGATCTTCAAAAGGGGGCCCAGATCAGCTATATACATCTCCTCTCCTGTCAAGGAAATAAAGATGGGAGGGGAAGGGAAGGGAATGATGGTTCTTTGGCAAAAAAATAAAAAATAAATAAATTCTGGGCAGTACTAGATTTATTCTAACCCTAATACACACACACATACACACACACACCCCAGTTTAAATTATTGTGGAAGCCCAGTGACTAAGAATGCTGCTAGCCTGAAATAATATGGGGGGTCTTGATTTACTTGGATAACCCAACTGGAAGGTCCCTGCCTGGCTGGGGGATGGGACGATTCTGCAGCAAACAGCCCTGATCTCACTCCCTTCCCACTTTTTTTTCAACCCCCCCCCCCTTTCCACCGCCATCTCCTGCAAACTGGCCCATCCATCCCCATTGATGTTTTCCTTCCTAATCCCCTGTTTAGGATTTAAGCAGGGGAAATAAAGGACCGAATTGTTTGCATTTCTGGAAAGGGCTGCTGAGCTGGGGAGAGTTTGTTGGGGGTGGGTGGGGGCAAAGATTCTCCAAATAAATGCTAAATAAATGCCAACCGTGGGGCCTCCTTAAGCCCCCTTCCCACTGCCCCGATGAGAAAGGAAGATTGGGGGGGGGGGGAGAATGCGGTTTGTGGCTGATCAAAAGGAGGACATTTGGCGCTTAAGTGGCCCCAGTGCTCACTGTTTCAAGGGGAGGAAGGCTGATGGCGTTTAGGATAGAATAGAATAACAGAGTTGGAAGGGACCTTGGAGGTCTTCTAGTCCAACCCCCTGCTTAGGCAGGAAACCCTACGCCACTTCAGACAAATGGTTGTCCAACTTCCCCTTAAAAACCTCCAGTGATGAAGTTGTTCACTGATTCATTGTTCTCACTGTCAGGAAATTTCTCCTCAGTTCTAAATTGCTTCTCTCCTTGATTAGTTTCCACCCATTGCTTCTTGTCCTGCCCTCAGGTGCCTTGGAGAATAGCTTGACTCCCTCTTCTTTGTGGCAGCCCCTGAGATATTGGAAGACTGCTATCATGTCTCCCCTGATCCTTCTTTTCATTAAACTAGACATACCCAGTTCCTGCAACCGTTCCTCATATGTTTTAGCTCCCTAATCATCTTTGTTGCTCTTCTCTGCACTCTTCAACAGAGTTTCAACAGTCATTTTATGGGAAGATGGGCAGCAAACAAATTTAATAAATAAATAAAATAAGGGCTTGGAACCAAGGTCTGGAGCCAGAACAGTTAAGCTAAAACCTATGAAAAAATCGTTGCAGGAAAGACTAAAAGGGACATGATGGCAATCTTCCAGTATTTGAGGGGCTGCCACAAAGAGGAAGGGGTCAATTTATTTTCCAAAGCACCCCGAAGGCAAGACAAGAAACAATGGATGGAAACTAATCAAGGAGAGAAGCCACCTGAAATTAAGGAGAAACTTCCCAACAGTGAGGACGATTAACCAGTGGGACAGAAGTTGACTCCAGAAGTTGTGGGTGCTCCATCACTGGGGATTTTGAAGAGGAGAGTGGACAACCATTGTGTCTGAAATGGTATAGAGAATCCTGCTTGAGCACCAGGTTGGACTAGAAGACCTCCAAGGTCCCTTCCAGCTCTATTCTGATTGCTTGATTGATTGTCTAGAGGAAAAGAAGGAACTAGGGTAACATGATAGTGGGAGTTCCATCTCTCAGGGTGTTGCCACAAAGAAGAGGGAGTCAACTAATTTCCAAACCACAGAAAGCAGGGAGAAGGATGGGCAATGGATGGGAGCTAATCAAGGAGAGAACCAAGCTAAAAGGAAAAGGAAATTTCCTAACAATGAGAACAATGGAATCAATGGAATAGCTTGCCTTCAGAAGGTGCAGATAGTCCAATGTCCAGGTGATTGGACAACCATTGGCTGAAATGGGTAAAGGTCTCCTGGTTGAGTAGAGGGTCAGACTAGAAGACCTCCAAAGGCCTTGTCCAACCCTGTCATTCTATGTGTCGATTGACTTGTAAAGAAACCAATGTGAACTTTTGAGTTAAAGCATTCTTTAGAGGGAGAGATTGGGAGATTGAGAGAGGGGGGAGGGAAAGGGAGAGAGAGGAGAGAGAGAGGGCCGAGAGGGAGAGAAGGAAGAGAGAGAGAGAGGAAGAGATGAGAGGCAGAGAGAGAGAGAAGTAGAGGCAGAGAGGAAGAGAGAGAGAGGGGTAGCGCGGGAAAGCGGAAGACGAGAGAGGAAGAGAGAGAGAGGGAGAGAGGAAGAGAGGGAGGGAAGGAGGAGGGAGGGAGGGAGGGAGGGAGAGGATGGGAGAGAGAGAGCGAGAGGAGAGAGAGAGAGAGAGAGAGGAGGCGGAAGATGAGGACGAGCGAGAGAGAGAGAGCTGGCAGTGAATTCATTTCCAGGTTTTAGTCTGCAGCTTTTCAAAACCCAAAGCCTCCCACATTGTTAGAGTTTTCTCCCCCTCCTTTCTTTAAAGCATGGCAGTTCTTTATTCTTTTATTTTTGATTATTGCATAAGCTTAGCCAGATATCGTACAAGGATAAAGGTACAAAAGAATAAAGAGAAGGGGGAAAAAGCAAGATAAAAAATGAAGCGTGTTAAACACTTGGCAAGGGAAACTTGATAAACACATGTTCTCTCCTTCCCACCTCTTCCATTTTCCCCAACCGCCGCTAACTGCTATTTAAATATTGCGCTAAGCGTGAAAATCAGACATAGAAGATTATTGTGATAGCTGCTTAATCCTTCTATCTGTTATTTTTTAATTAATCTCTAACTCTTTTAGAAAAATCGTGTTCAAATGACTCAGTTGCGGGCTGTATAATGTGCCATATATAAAGGGGTCAATTTTGATCTTTCTTGTTTCTCATTCTTTCCTTACTTCCTCCCTCCCTCCCTTCTTTCTTTTCTTTCTTCTTTTCTTACTCCTCCCTCCCTCCTTCCATCCCTCCCACCCTCTTCCATCCCTCTTTTCTCTTTCTCTTCCTTTCTTCCTTTCTGTCTTTCCTCCCATCCTCCTTTCCTTCCTCCCTTGCTCCTCCCTCCTTTTTCCTTCTTTCTATCTATCTTTCTATCTTTCTCTTTCTTCTTCTTTTTTCTTTCTTTCTTTCCTTCCTTCCTCCCTCCCTTTCTTCTTTCTCTTTTTCTTTCTCTCTCTCTCTTTCTTTTTTCTTTCTTTCTTTCTTCCTTCCTTCCTTCCGAGTCTAGCAATTTCTGTCACACTTGGAATACGGCATTCAGTTTTGGTCACCGCAATACAAAAATGACATGGAGACTCTAGAAAGAGCGGAGAGAAGAGCAACAAAGATGATTAGGGGACTGGAGGCTAAACACTATGAAGAACGGTTTGCAGGAATTGGGTTATGTCTAGTTTAATAAAGAAGACCAGGGAGACATGATAGTAGTTTTCCA